>NC_057343.1:105022500-105275000 GCF_016509475.1 Prionailurus bengalensis | reverse complement strand
CCAAACACTCTTGTGAGGATGTGGAACAATGGAACTCTCATTCAATACTGCTGGAATGCAAACTGGAAGAGCTTCTGGGGAAGACAGTTCAGCGGTTTCTTACAAAACTAAACATGCTCTTACCACGTAATCCAACAATGGCCCTTCTTGGTATTTATTCAAATGAGTTGAAAATGTACGAAAAACCTGCACCCAGATATTTATAGTAGCTTTATTTTCAACGGCCACAACCAAGATGCCCTTCAGTAGGCAAATGGATAAACTGTGGTACATCAAGACAATGGAATATTACTCATTGCTAAAAAGAAGTCAGCCATTAAGCCATGAGATGACAGAGGTATTTTAAACACGTATTACGAAACGGAAAAGGTCAATCTGAAAAGGGTACTTACTGTAGGACTCTAAGTATATGACATTCTGGGCAAAGCAAGAGACAGGAAAAAAATTAAAAAATAAAAAGAAATCAGTGGTTGCCAGAGGTTAGGGAGGGAGGAAGGATGAATCAGAGAGCAAGAAGATTCTCAGGGCAGTAAAAGTATTCTGTATGATGCTATAATGGTAGATATATGTCGTTATATATTTGTCAAAACCCACAGACTCTACAACACCAACAGTGAACCCTAATGTACACTTGAACTTTGAGTGGCTATTATGTGTCACTGTAGCTTCATTAATTGTAACAAATGTACCAACCACTCTTGTGCAGGATGTTGATAGTGGAGGAGGCTCATGGGGGACAGGGTTATATATGGGAATTCTTTTTACTTTTCCCTCAATTTTACTATGAACCTAAAATGTCTCTAAAAAATAAAGTCTAGGGGTGCCTGGGTGGCTCAGTCACTTCAGCGTCTGACTTCTGCTCAGGTCATGACCTCATAGCTCGTGGGTTCGAGCCCTAAGTCGGGCTCTGTGCTGACAGCTCCGAGCCTGGAACCTGCTTCAGATTCTGTGTCTCCCTTGCTCCCTGCCCTTCCCCTGCTCATACTCGGTCTCTTTCTGCCTCAAAGATTAACATTAAATATTTTTTAAATACAATAAATAAAAAATAAAGTCTCTTTAAAATAACAAAACCAAAACAAGACATTCTCTTCCTTCTATTTTATCGGCAGATATTGGAAAGCTGGGTCATGCCAGGTGTTGGTGGAGAGATGACAATATCATGCTTTGTTGGTGGGCATGTAGACCGGTGCAACCCGGCAAATCGAAAGCACCATTTGGTCAGATTAAGTGTGAACATAACTAGAACCCATTCCTGAGGACCTATCACAAAGACAGTCTCACATACATCTATAACGGGACATACAAGAGGTTATACAATTCGAGGTTGTTCATAGGGACAAAACATTGGAGACTAGCTAGGTGCTCATTACCTGTGACTGGGGAAGCACTTAGAAGGCTACACACTTGAAATACACATGGAAACATGTATAATATTAAAAATATAGTGAAAAAAGGATATAGAATGAAGTATAGAACACAGTACCATTAAAACTACATTTTTATATGGACCATCAAAGAATACATACAAACTAAAAGATGCACATTAAAAAAATACATTGGAACAGTTTCCTATGTGGTAGGGGGGGAACAGGAGGAAGGAACGTGTATTTTAAAATAATAATGAGGCAGACGTCTGGGTGGCTCAGTTGATTAAGTGTCCAGCTCTTGATTTTGACTCAGGTTATGGTCTCACAGTTCATGGGATTAAGCCCCCAAGACAGGCTCCACACTGACAGAGCGAAGCCTGCTTGGGATTCTCTCTCTCTCTCTCTCTCTCTCTGTCCCATCCCCGCTCACACATACCCTCTCTCTAAGTAAATAAAAGTAAATAAACTTTTTAAAAAATGTTAATAAAGCTTGGAAGTGTGTGGGTGGCTCATTGGGTTCAGCATCCAACTCTTGATTTCAGCTTAGGTCATGATCTCACGGTTCATGGATTCAAGCAGCCCTGCATCAGGCTCTGTGCTGCCAGTGCAAAGCCTGCTTGGAATTCTCTCTCTCTCTCTCTCTGCCCCTACCCCACTTGCTTTCTCTGTCTTTAAGTAAAAATTTTTAAAAACTTAAATTTTGGGGCACCTGGGTGGCTCAGTTGTTTAAGCGTCCAGCTTCAGCTCAGGTCCATGAGTTCGAGCCCCACGTCGGGCTCCGTGCTGACAGCTCAGAGCCTGGAGCCTGCTTCGGATTCTGTGTCTCCCTCTCTCTCTGCCCCTCCCCTGCTCATGCTCTGTCTCTCTCTGTCTCAAAAATAAATAAAAACATTTAAAATTTTTTTAAAAAATAAAATAACTTAATTTTTTAAATGTTAATAAAAAAAGAAAAAAGAAAAACTAAATTAAATAGTATCTTCGTGTAGACCAAGGCTAATACTATGCCATAAACTGAAGGGTATGGTTAATTTAAACGCCTGCACCTGAAATCCAACTAAAGCCAGATGAAGACGATTGATACATAGGAAGAAAGAAAGAAAAGAAACCATTCTCTGTCTACTTAGGGCTACTGAAATACCACCACGACCACCACCACCCCAGCGAGTTCCATTCTCAATCCACTTGACCTTGGTCTCCTATGGAACTTTGAAGCTCGTTATACAAAAATGGTTAAGAAGGCCTTCTATTTCAGGAAGTAAATTCCATCCATCCAAACTTCTGTCATTTCAGTAAGTCCTCTCCCACTTTCCACACCTTGTGCTGCAATTTCTGGTTTCTCCGCTCCCTGCTCCTTACAAAGCTGATATGAACTACACAAATGGAAGAACAGAGGAAGGGTCTCCTTACAGAGGGGGAGAGAGAGCACTGCAGGGAGAAAGGACAGCACGTGCCAACCCACAGTGGCCTATAGGACACATTCGGAGAACTGCATTCAGACATTTAGAACTCTGGTGTGACTGCAGCTTGGAGTGAGAAACAGAGGCTCCCAGAGATGACTCTTCAGAGGGGAGACAGTGTCAGATCAATTCACAAGGGAATGTATGGGAGTCTAAGGAGTTTGAATTTGGACCTGAGGCAAATGCAAAGTCATTCAAGAAGGTTAAGCAAGAAAAGGAGTGACTTGATTGGATTTGTGTTTAGAACCATCACTCTGACAGCAATGGGGAGAAAAGGGAGGGCAGGAAAGGGGGAGCCAGTTAGAAAGATGCCTCAGTCATCCATACTAGAGCATTCATGAATTTAACAGAAGACCAAAGTAGTAGCCCGACTCTCTTCCTGGGTTTGGCATACACTTGCAAAGCAATGGGGCTAGACAAAATGGTTTCCACAGGTCCCTCCCAGCTTTACGATTTTCAAATCCCACTTACTTTATATTTAATCAAAGAAGGGAGTGATGAGGCATAAGCTAGAGAAATTTGCAAATTTGTGCTCAATATGCAGAACTCACATTCAGCAGACAGGAGGCATTAAAGGCTATACATGACGCTGATTGCCTAGATAATTCTCTGTGATCAAGCACACTTTACAATTAATGATAATTTTTTTTATTCAGGTGAGATCTGCTGTTTCTAAAAGTTTTCATGTTTGAAATTTTATGGAAAAACTCTATCGAGTTTAATGCTGAATATTCTAAATAGCAGCAGAAATATTTTAACACCACTAGAGTCACTTCTGCGTCTCCCATCACAAATAAGATTGGATTTGATAGAAAAATCTAGGGCATTGCCATGACAATTACCAGGCTTAATCTTAGTTCCACTTAGGCTTTATATAACTCCAATCAGATAAAAAGCAGAGGGCTATGAGGGGCAGAGATGGGCGCTCACTTCTGCCTCTTGTTACCACAGTGTCCCGACTCCAACAGTAACGCAACATGACATTAAGCCACTGGTTCTCAGCCCTGGCTGCAGGTTAGAATTACCTGAGGATCTCTGACAAATTGCGGATGCCTAGGTCCTGTCCCTAGAGTTTCTGATTTAATTGGTCTGGAGTGAGAAGGCTTTAAAATCTTCCCCGGTGATTTTAATATGCAACCAGGGTTAAGAAGCACTGCACTAGGTAATTATCACAGCAATTCTCAAGGTGCCGCCCAGGGATGGCGAGAAGTTGGCAATGCCTTCCAAGTGGCGGCCGGTCTGGATTCGTGCGTGTTTGGATTCTTCCATGGTTTGGCAAAAATAATAGACCTATCACATTAAAAATAAATCAGCTCTATCATTAGCATTCCATCTAAAGGGCACCAGTGTTTTCACAAATCCTGTTTGATAGTTTTATACAATTGTTTTGTTTTTTTTTTAATTTTTTTTCAACGTTTTTTATTTATTTTTGGGACAGAGAGAGACAGAGCATGAACGGGGGAGGGTCAGAGAGAGAGGGAGACACAGAATTGGAAACAGGCTCCAGGCTCTGAGCCATCAGCCCAGAGCCCGACGCGGGGCTCAAACTCACGGACCGCGAGATCGTGACCTGGCTGAAGTCGGATGCTTAACCGACTGCGCCACCCAGGCGCCCTACAATTGTTTTAAATAGAGCAAGGCGGAGGAAGGGAGGAAGAGAAGGGAGGGAGGAAATGCAGAGGTCCTACCAAGAGCCTTCTCACGCAAGAGTCTGAGAACCTCTGGGTTGAACAAGAAGTTGGGTGAAGTGCAAGCAAACAGCAGTTGTTCAGGACACCACCTGCTTCCCTAATGCCCTCGGGGTATTTTGAGCTGTGTCATTATTATAGTCTTCCACCTTATAACACAAAATTGCCAGATTTTTTTTTTAAGGATCGTGGATCAGAACATTGCCAAGTGACCTATCAGCGTCTCTCTCGCAGTCTCCCTTTTAATAAGAAGTCTGGGGGCACCTGGGTGGCTCAGTCGGTTGGGTGTACAACTTCAGCTCAGGTCCTGATCTCACAGCTCGTGAGTTCGAGTCCCGCATCGGGCTCTGTGCTGACAGCTCAGAGCCTGGAGCCTGCTTCGGATTCTGTGTCTCCCTCTCTCTCTCTACCCTCCTCTGCTCATGCTCTCTCTGTCTCAAAAATAAACAAACATTAAAAAAATAAAAAAGAAGTCTGAAATCAATAGAACACGTTCACTGCATCTTTTAAGTATCACAAGTAGGTCTTAGGAATCATATGCCATCTTGTTTCCAACTCTTAGATTTTATTCATCAGACTGCTGAACTGTTTGTTAGTTGTTATTTTCTTTTCAGAGACATATACCATTCCAAATTTTTCTGATATTCTTGCTTTTAACTGTTGTGTCTGAGTCAAAGCAGCTAAACATGATACAAATTCAATGGCACTTCCTTCAAGACTTAACTCATCTTTCTGGGCTTGAAATACTGTACAAGCAATGGCTGGCCTCACCCAAACCGTACAAATGTATTTTTCACCCCCAAAATTACAGATTTCAACAAGAGACCCATTCTACTGAATACTAATGAGGATGGAGAAGTGAGAATACATAGACCTCACCTTGCCATGGAAGCCCCGTATCTCACCCTTCATCACGTGCTGTACGTGACCGCTGATAATCTGAACTGTATCCAGTTCCTTTCACTGTCCCCAGTACTCTAGGCTGAATGTTTGTATTCCTCCCAAATTCATCTGTTGAAACCTAATCCCCAATGTCCTGGTATTTGGAGAAGGAGGCTTTGGGGGGTGATTAGGTCATGATGGCAGAGCCCTCATGAATGGGATTAGCGACCTTACATAACAGACCCTCAAGAGAGCTCCCTTTTCCCCTCTGCCGTTAGAGGACAGCGACAAGACTGCCATCTGTGAGCCAGAAAGTGGGTCTTCACTGGACGCTCAATCTGTTAGAGTCTTGATCTTAGACTTCCAGCCTCTAGAACTGTGAGAAATACATTTCAATTGTTTATAAACCACCTAGTCTGTGGAATTCTATTATAGCAGCCTGCACTGAGTGACACCGTTTGTCAACCTGCAGCCTCTTCTTTTTCTTCCCAAGGAAACTGAGTTTTATATGGATGTGATTAAAGTCTCTGGGATCCTTAAAATAACTATGCGTCCCCCTTCAGATCGAGGTTCACATTTTCTGGCATATTAAAAGTCTGGTTGCTTAGGATGGTCTTCATTCTCAGAGTAGATGTGGCAAAGACCTCAAGGGCTCTTGTTATTCATATGGGTAGGGGTCTTATTTATGGTGTCCTTTTTTTATCATTTCAAAAAATTATTATTGTATACAAATATAAACATTTGTCAGTTTCTTGTCACTGCCATAGCAATCTTCCAAAAAGCAGATGACTTAGAAACAAGAGAAATGTATTGTCTCATAGATCTGGAGGTCACGGCTCTGAAATCAAGGTGACAGCAAGGCCATGCTCCCCTGAAATCCGTAGGTGAAATCCTTCCTTCAGTCTCCCTGAAGCTTCTTTTGGGTTTGCCCCCAATCTTTGGTGTTTCTTGGCTTGAAGATGCATAATTTCAGTCTCTGCCTTTCTTGTCACATGGTGATCTTCACTGTGTGTCACTGTCTTCACAAGTCCATCTTCTTATCGTTTTATTTATTTTTGAGACAGGGAGAGACAGAGCATGAACAGGGGAGGGTCAGAGAGAGGGAGACACAGAATTTGAAACAGGCTCCAGGCTCTGAGCTGTCAGCACAGAGCCTGACGCGGGGCTAGAACTCACGAACCGTGAGATCACGACCTGAGCTGAAGTCGGCCACTTAACTGACTGAGCCACCCAGGCGCCCCTCAAGTCCATCTTCTTATGAGGACACCAGTCATGTTGAATTAGAGCCTACCTTATTCCAATATGACTTCATCTTGACTAATTATATCTTCAATGACCCTTTTTCCAAATAAGCTCACATTCTTGGTAGTAGGGGTTAAGACTTAATATGGGGGGGACACAATTCAACCCATACCAATATCCAAATGGATTACTTAGGGATTTTTAAATTACTTTAATTAAAGCAAAGGAGAAAATGGAAGGAAACTTCTCTGCTGGTAATTTTGTACCAAATTTTAACTTTCTTTAATGTTCACTTATTTTTGAGAGACAGAGACAGCGACAGAAACAGAGCGTGAGCAGAGGAGGGGCAAACAGAGAGACACAGAATCTGAAGCAGGCTCCAGGCTCTGAGCTGTCAGCATAGGGCCCAATGCGGGGCTTGAACCCATAAACCGTGAGATCATGACTTGAGCCAAAGTCAGACACTTAACCAACTGAGCCAACCAGTTGGCTCAGTTTTTTTGTTTTTTTTTTTAATTTTTCTTTTTTAATGATTTTCTACCAAATTTTAGTCAGGAGTTTATCTTAAAACCTTGAGTCACATTGGAGGGGTGAGTATTTGTGGGGAATATTCAAAGTTACCATCTTTATTACTGTGAAATATGAGAATTTAAAAGAATGAGTGGAAAAACTACTCTAATTTTTGAAAGCTTTTTTTTTTTTTTTTTCTGTTGGCAGTGCTTAAGATAACTTGAATCAGAAAGACCTTGATGATATAAAATGTTATTCCTTGAGGGTTTTTTTTACTGGTAAAATGACCCACATTTTTTCTATGCTATTGAATGAAATTCTACCCCTCATTCTATTGAACTAAAAAGAATATCCCTATGAAGGATCTAATGTCATGAAACCAAAGAGAAAGAAGTTTAGAATTTTTTTCTCCTTTCACATAAACTTACACTAAAAATTCTTAAGATTAAAGATACAGATATGAACAGATAGGTAGGCAAATATCAAAACTCCCCATAGTGTTTTACTTTTTCACTACAACTGTAAAAGTATAAAGCACTACCTAAAAAAAACTGAGAAGACAGAGTATGGGAGTCCTCACTTCAAATAACACTAAAGATTCTCCTGAGCGTGGGGTCAGAATGTCCTCATCCACACTGCCCCAGATGTAGGTGAGTATGGTCGTGTTCACGCCTTGCAGTGACAGGTTGTAAGTGACAGAAATCCAACTCAGACTGTGGTAAGAAAAGAAAAAAAAAAAAGATTTGTAACTAATTAAACAGGGCTGGTCAAAGTGGTCGAACAATGGGACCAGGACTCAGCTCTCTCACACCTTTTCCCTCTGCTTTCTTTTGAATTGGCTTGGCTCTCCACAGGGAGACATCCAGCAGGCTTACACCTTCCAGCTTCAAGCCCAACAGAAAGGAAACACATCTCTGTAGTTTCAAGAGGGATCCATGCATGTACCCTCTTGAACTGTAGCCACGGAGACGGGAACCCTTTTATTAGGCATCTGAGAACAGTGCCCACTCTGGGATGAGGAAGTTGGATCAGCATTAACCTAAACTCCAAAGGCTGGGTGGGGGAAAGACCATGCCTTACACAACACCAAGAGCTATTATCCGGGGCTCTGAGTCTGGGTGAGCGAACACAACCAATGTCCATTTCAAACGGGGATAAAGAATCCAGAATAGGAAGAGGTCTACTTGGAGAGATGAACCAGACCTTAAGTCTCCTCTTTCCAAAGCTGATAAACATATACAAGTAAATGCTACTTTTTCTGTGGTCTGTCAAAAGTAGTGTGTCAAATAGTAAGCACTCTAATGCTATGACGACATGAGTGAACCTTAGAAACATTAAACTAAATAAAAGAAGCCAGACACAAAAGGCCACCTATATGATTCCGTTTATATAAATATGCAGAAAAAAGTGCATGCATAGAGACAGAAAGAAGACTGGTGATTGTCAGGGATCAAGGACAAAAGACAATGGGGAGTGACCACTTCAGGGGTGATGAAAATAATTTAGAACTTGATACAGGTAGTGGTTGTACAACATCATGGATGTGCTCAAAGCCACTGAATTGTACACGTTAATGTAGTTAATTTCATGCTGTGTGAATTTCACTTCAATTTTTTTAAAGGGGAGGGAGAGGAGTTTTAAAGAGTCTGTGCAAGACTTAAACTGGGTAGAAATCCTGATCTTGTCTTTCTTTCCATCTCTATTTTTGATCACCTGCTTAAGTACCAACGCAGGTTCACATACCTTTTTACTTTTGTGCCTATCAAGCATTCATCCTGCATTCGAGGAAATGGCCTTCCCTTCCTTGCTTCTTGGCTAAAACCAACCTGACCATAAAGTTTTAGGTGGTTTTATAGGACTTGGTCTTTGATCACTCACTCCCTCCTCAGCCTCCCTGCCTCCAGCAAATTGGGAGCTGGTAAGCTTTGGCTTAGGACATACTCTATTCCCTCATTTCCTGCCTTCTACTAAAGTGCTACTGTTTTTAGTGCATAAGAGTTTAACTAACACTGAATTGATGAATTCAATTTCCATATTGTGAAATTCTGGGAGACTCTCAATAGATACAGACCCCCACAACAACCTGCCCAGAAATGTTTCCAGAAGAGAGTCCAGTCATTTGAAAGACAGCTCTGGTGGGTTTTGCTAAAGGCTTTATTTCTACAGAGTGTCATGTCAAATCTTTAGTCTGAAGTTTCTAAACTCTGCACAGTTACCAGGAAATTGGCTGGAAACCACAAGGAGTCAAGCAGTCTTGACTCCTTGACTAGTGTGTGAATAGTGTGTGAATTTCTATCTAGATCATACCTGTGAAACTTCAGCGGTTCAAAGAAAGACAAGAGTAATTGTTTAAGACATATTTTAGGGAGAAAAATAAATTGGTATAGTGGGTATGAATCTCAGTGAATAAATTCTGGGGTGCCAGAAATAAAACTTTATTCTTTTATCATAAAACTTAATTTCTATATGGGAGGCCTAATCCCCTCAGACAATAGGAAGTTCCCTGGTCAGTTGGAAACCCTGAGACTTGCCCTTGGGTTGTGTCTAAGTTCCAGGAGGTCAAAGTCATGCCAAGTTTGGGGAAGGAAGGCCTCTGGTCATTGGCTGCAGCCCCTGCAGGGTGGCTAGGACATCCCCTGATTCCATCCAT
Organism: Prionailurus bengalensis; assembly: GCF_016509475.1. NCBI lineage: Eukaryota > Metazoa > Chordata > Mammalia > Carnivora > Felidae > Prionailurus > Prionailurus bengalensis. The sequence goes on along the minus strand of NC_057343.1, from coordinate 105,265,204 downwards.
CTAACTCTATCCCTTCCTTCCAAAGCCACGTGTTTGGGCATCACCATCATCTTGTGATTCTTTGCTTGATTAGGGTGTGGAAAGTGCTGGAACCTAAAGACTTGTCCACACCCTCTAGGCCTACACTCTGTGAAGACATTCCCTTCTCTGGGGTCTTTCAACCTCCTCAGGACTCTGTCTTAGTGTTACAAGGCCCTTTTGGTCTCAAATTGCTCCCTTTCTTTCTAGGCTTTTATCACTTTCCCAGCACTCTGCTTGGGAAGCAGGATACAGAGACTCTCCTTCTGATTTTTGATAAACTCTTGACAAACCCATCTCACATCAACTTCCATCTCCCCCCACCACCCCCTAACATGTACATGCATGCGCGCGCGCGCGCACACACACACACACACACACACACACACACACACCCCTTGCTAAGGAGAATCTCCTAGCAGGGAGCCCAGAACTCAGAGAGACTCGACTGAGAGAAAGGGCAAGGTAGGAAATGGAAGGGTTCCACTGTATTTTTTTTTAATATATTCATCTTGTCTTGTTCATTTGAAGACTGCAGACTAGACTAATATAACTTTACGTCTACTTCCCCATCCCCCACTGCCAAAAGAAATAGTGGATAAAATTCTGGACATAAGAATGCACCTGATTTCAAGACATTTACCTTGATTCTTTTCTCCCACCCAAGCTGGGACAATGACCACCTCCTAGCCATCTCCTTGCATAAGCTTCCTTGTTGTGAGTCCCACTGCAGCAAGGGGATCCATTACCACCTGAGACACCTGCTCACTTATACACTCCAACCTCAACATGGTTATAAAGAGGAGTATGCCTACCTTGGAAAACACTGAAAATAATGGCTTACGCCTCTTAAATGCGTAAGACAATGTTTACATGCATCTTAATTTAAGGAGAAGCTCAATGAGCACTTGTGCCCACACAGATGTTACTGCATTCCATTCTCTTCATCATAATTTTGATAAGTGCCATCTACTCTTATTAAATTTGCATGTGGGTATACTGGTTGGGGGGTGGGGAACAGTGTTTGCTCCCCAACTGGATATTAAGCTCCCAGATGGTGTTTTATTTTGCTTTAAAAAAAAAAAATCTATGGTTGTTTATTTACAGGCTGGGAAACCGAACATCTCCTCTCCCCAACACAGCAGAAACAGGAACAGCTGGTTTCAGTCAATGGGAGTTTTTAACGATGATAGCAAGGATTCACAACTATCACACACCCTCATTTTCAGGTGAACCAAACGCACTGTATTTGGGTGTTTTGTTCACCTCCGTGGCAGAAGCCCTAGCAGAGGCCTTGGCCAATGAAGATTTTATTCAGTCACCGCCTATGTACAGTTTATACCTAGGACCTCCTGTCCTTTTGCTTAGGCACCTGAGTGGGGTGGTTCTGCCCCGCATCCGAGCTGGGAGCTCCATGTTTTACAGTCCACTTTTTATCCTATTATTTTATTCTGTGTGTGCAATATCGTGCTCTGTTTATAGAAGATGCCTCAAGAAATTCTTGCTAAAGAGGATGGATGAATGAAAATCATACACTATTAAGGCTAAAATGATCTTGAAAATTTATCTATCCTTTTCTGAAACCTTCAGGCAGGCCATACGCTCAAGCCAACCCAAATAAATGAGAACTGACTCAGTATTTTTAAACCTCCAGCAAAAATTTCTAAATCCATTTTCGTAAAATGGTATTAATATGGCATTGAACAACTCTGTCTAAAACTTCCCCACCACATCTAACATGAACGTGACAGAGAGAAAACACACCAGACTGAGGACTAGAAGGTCTGCAATGGGGCCTGTCTGTGACCCACAGGGCTTGACCTTGGCAGCATCATTTACCCTCCAGGGACTTTATGTACTTCCTCTGTAAAATTAGAGGGGTTGATGAGAGGATCTCTAAGCTCATTTAGACGCAAATTCTATTAAACCTCCTCATTTGTGTGCCAGGATACGAATAGTGAGGCTCTTTTCATATGGCAGCTTGACTGTACGTATTTTTCCCTTGCTCTCTTTGCCACTTTAAAAGGATAGAACACAAACGTTTTCTTTCACTCTCCTGGGAAGACTTAAAGATTAGCAGCCCCTCCTGCCATAACGTTTGATCAGTCTTCATTAGAATCATTTTATAAAATTTAAAATGTATAAGATTTCCTCTAGGGAAAATAGAAAGACACATCAGTGTTTGGTTGATCAAAATATTTTTTTGATAGCTGGGATACATAAAACGGGCCTTCGCACATGGACATCATCAGTGTTTTGTAGTACTACTATAGGTGTGTGCCTGCGAGTATAGGAATTCTGATAGATTCTATGTTGTGCAATTCCCATCGAAAAGGAAAAAGACTATATATGTGGAGTTTTTGCAATTGCACGCACTGCATTAAAAAATATTCCTTATAGAAGAGAACTTCCATTTTCACTAGGCATCAATGAGAAGATAATCCTCCACATAAGATTTTTCACGCCAGGTATATCCAAAAGAATTGAAAGCAAGGTCTTGAAGAGGTATTTGCGTCCATGTTCATAGCAGTATTATTCACAAAAGCCAAGAGGTGTCCGTCGGAAGATGAACAGATAAACAAAGTGTGGTAAACCCATACGATGGAATATTATACAGCATTAAAAATGAATGAGATTCTGACACATGCTATAACATACACGAACCTTGCAGACATTATACTAAATGAAATATGTCAGTCACAGAAGGACAAATGTTGTATGATTCCACTTACATGAGGTTATCTAGAGCAGTCAAATTCATAGAGATGGAAAGTAGGATAGTGATTACAGGGGCGACGGTGGCAGCGGGAAATGGGGGGGACCTATTGTTTAATGGCTCCAGAGTTTCAGTTTTGCATGGTGAAGAGTCTTGTGGATACATGGTGGTGATGGCTACAGAATAATGTAAATGTTCTTAATGCCATTGAACTGTGCACTTAAAAATGGTGAACATGGAACTTAACAGAAGACCATGGGGAAGGGGAAGGAAAAAAAATGGTTAGACAGGGAGGGAGCCAAAACATAAGAGACTCCTAAAAACTGAGAACAAACTGAGGGTTGATGGGGGGTGGGAGAGAGGGATGGGTGGGTGATGGGTATTGAGGAGGGCACCTGTTGGGATGAGCACTGGGTGTTGTATGGAAACCAATTTGACAATAAATTTCATAATAAAAAAAAAGATACAAAACTTAAAAACTTTAAAAAAAAATGGTGAACATGGTAAATCTGGCATGTCTATTTTGCCACAATTTAAAAATACAATAAAAAATTATACAAATGATTGTGGGAGCGCCTAGGTGGGTCAGTCAGTTAAGCAACCGACTTTGGCTCTGGTCAGGATCTCAGGGTTCATAAGTTCAAGCCCCATGTTGGGCTCGCTGCTGTCAGCACGGAGCCTGCTTCAGATCTTCTGTCCTCCTCTCCCCCTAGCCCTCTCCCCCTCCCCCACCTCTTAAAAGTAACTAAAACATTAAAAAAAATTTTAAGTATAAATATGATTGAAAGAATTATCTGGAGTAGCTTCCGGCTCTATACATCTCACACATGGTTCTGCTCTGCTGTTCAAACACTTCTAGTACTGAAAGCCGCAAGGCACATTGATATCACTCTGTGTGACCTCTGGCTCCACACCTTCAGCTCATGATGCCACTACGGTGGACAGAAGGAGTATTCCTGGAAGCCATTCCCACGCCAGATGCCTAGGAATCACGTAACTACGCAGGGAAGTGCTTGTGGTCCCCATAACTGTGTCCCACTAAATGCAAACTAAAGGTACCCTTGGCTCAATTTCCTCTTACTGGGATCCCCGAAATGCCCCACCTGTTCCACCACCATCCAACAAAAGGGGAAGTATGACACAGGGAAAGTCAAACGGGAAAGAAACAGTGATCTGAACTGATTGCAATTAAAATGAATTGCTTTTGCACATGTTAGAAACACAGACGAATACGGGGACATGCGTCTAGCCCATCTTGTAAGACGTTAGAAGGAGCCCATGTCGATGAGGGCCTTGAAGGGTAAGTGTCCCTGGCTTCTCAGTGAATTCACCTCTGAACTCCCATTTCACTAAAAATCCTCTCTAGATCAGTATCTTTGCCACTGGTTTTGCTCTCACATGATATGTGAACTGCCAGGTCAAAATTCTTTGCACAATGATCCTCTCGGGTAGACATTCTGTATCACTTTTTATATTCTCTCCAAATATGTCTAGTCTTTTTAACTTGACTTTGCAGCTATTGTTTTTCAAATATTTTATAATGCTTGCATCTGTGTGATCTATCACAGATTGCGAACGACTTGAAAACAAGGAGATTCAGTGGCATACAACAGACAATCACGGGTCTGATAAATGTACTTGGACAAGATAATACGAGTATGTGTGTGCAGGGGTCTTCTCTGAAAGCTTACCAAGTGTCCATATCCATCTTTGGGTGTGGAATCCAGATATGGACACAGAACTCTGCCCAGTGTTTTAAAATTTTATTTGTGTGTGTGTGTGTGTGTGTGTTTCCTACAAAATGTATCTACATCTGCATCAGTTAGGAATTGAGTTCAACCGTGAATAGGCAGAGACCTGAAAAAAGGATGGTTTTAGATTTATTTCTTTCTTGTGTAATAAGAAACCCAAAGGTGAGCCGCGCGGGGCTGCTGTGAGAAGTCCCTGTTGTTAGGGGAAACCGAGGTCACTTTCAGCTCTTTTCTGAGAGTGCTCATTCTTATCCTTATGCTTTTAAGGTGGCTGCTTAGAGCACCAGCCTTTTGTGGGCCCTCGTATCTTCATTCGGAGCAGAACGAAGGATAAATGAGGTAGGAAGGCAAAAAAAAATGCTTCTTCGAGGTCTGTCCCTTTTTCAAGGAGTGTTCTTGAGAGTTACAAGTAACTTGTGCCTGTGTCTGATTGGCAACCCTCGGTGGAAGGAGTGAGATGGGGGAAATTTAGAAATGTGGTCTCAGGCAGGACACAGGTTTACCCACAGTGAAAACTGGGGCTCTTGGACCACAGAGAAGGATGGGTACGGGGTAAAATACCACCACTTCTGGCCTGGTCCCAGGCAAACTGGGAAATTGAATCTCTGGCGGCCCCTTGCCTTGACTCTCCCCCCCTCCCACTCCTACTTAGGAACCCACATCGTACTTCAGAGAAAAAACCAGAAACTCATTCATACTTAGGGATAATGATAAAAAATTTTAAATGCTACTTTTCCCAAGAATGTGTGTTTTAACCAGGAACAAAGGCTTGAATTCAATATTCATGTACCAACAGGTAAGATACAGATAAATCGGTTTGGGAAAGAATGATTGGATTTGGATTCCCTTGTCTCTAAAAATCAGACCACACAAGACAATGCTCCTATTTGGGTTTTTTCCCTTAAGTAATCTCTGTACCCAACATGGGGCTTGAACTCCCAACCCTGAGATCAAAAGTAACATGCTCTATCGACTGAGCCAGCCATGCGCCCCTGCATTTTTTTTTAATATTCCTGTTTTAACTTCAGTCTATTTCTTTTTTTTTTTTAATTTCTTTTTTTTTTTAACTTCAGTCCATTTCTGAGCACTAATGGTAAATGTGTTACCCACCGTGAATCCTAATGTTTTTCTTTTTGTTTTTGTTTGTTATTTGCCCATATTGCTCATCATTCCGCTGATTATAACTCAGCAGTACATATATTTTTCCCCTGAAATGGATGAAAGTCTTTACCACACTAATACTAATTGGGCTTTAGCGCTGTGATGTTTATTGGCTCTTTATTATTCACACAGCCATCGAGGAGGCATGGTGGAGAAGCTCTCTTCATTTCATGTTGTGGTTACTTGATAACAGACCTGCCCCAACACACACTTGGGCAGTACATGAGAGACGGTCAGAGACTTCTTATTGCCCCAAGTCTGTCAAGTGGGCATTAGGCAGAAAACGAAGTTTAGTTTCCTATGCCACAGTAAAACACTTGCTTTAAAAAGAAATACAAGTGCCTCTGAGTTACTGTGGGGTCTTTGGGCAAATATTTCTGCAGCCAGCTTTCAGAATGGAAGGTAATAACTGACGTTTGTAGAGCATGTTCTGGTTTATAAAGCATTTTCACGTTTATCGTCCATGCCAACTTTTCTCTGCTCTCGGCTGCTAGCAAATGGGGATCTCAGTGCCACAGCTTTGAGATGGCTTCTGGGACAGAGCTTTTGAGTTCCTCAGCCTCTAGAATGGATACCGGCGCTTTCAATAGCGGCCTCAGTCACAGGTTTGCAGAAGTAAGAGCAGACTGACCACTTCCTGAACTTTTTCCACCCCAAAATAAGGCTATTCCCATTGACGCCAACAGTTCCCTGCCAGCCAAGTCCATGAGGAAGCAAGGATTACAGAAAGAGAGGGATGTCGGAGGCTAACAATGTTATTCTTCCTCTGTTCTCATTCTGTGCTGACTCAGGACCCCCACAGGCCAGCAAACACTCTTATGTTTCTTTGGGCCTTCAGTAAATCAATCACTGAACCTCTGAGTTGACAGAAAACAGAAAAGATCTGAAGACCAACCAGACAGACCTATATTCTCCAAATGGGAAAGGGACAAATTTCATCTTCTGGAAGGAGAAACAGGATCCAGAGCTGGGAGTTCCCAGGGAAGAGGGGCAGACAGGGTCATAGATAAAAGGGCCTTGTGTCATCCCACCTTCTGAATATTTAACCTCTCTGTCTGTCTATAAACATGCTCAAGCATCTACCATCTTTAAAAAAAGAAAAGTACTGAAGTATCTTCCATCTTGAAAAAGTGCCCTTGGATACTAGTCACTGAAGCCAATCACAGCCCAAAACCTCTTAAGCGTTGCTCTTCCAAAACTCTCCCTACAGTGTCCCTGGCCTCACTCCTTCCGCCTCTCACTCAGTCTATGGAAATTTGGTTTATTCCCACCACGACCTCATCTGCATCTCTCATTACTTCCTGTGGACAAATCCAAGGCGAATTTTGTGATCTTTTTACTGCAAGACTAGGGCATTTAGCAGATTGATGTTGGTTACTCTTATTGCTGCTATGACACCAGACTCTCCTGTCCTCAGACATCCCTGTGGTTTGTTCCAACACCTTCCCAAGTTCCCGTTCCGAGTTCCTGTGCTTCCTTATCTCCATACCCCCCGGGGTTAGTTCATTCATTCCCTTGCTCTCAATCACTACCTGTGTATGAATGCTTTCTTAACCTGCCCCTAGTGCCCACACTTCTGCCCCAGCCTCAGACTCAACATCATTTTTCTAAATGAGTTGCCCTAAAACTAAACATATTGTCTCCCTTTAAACCATCTTCTGTCTCTACCCCCGTTCTCATCTGATGATCTACCATCCGCTCACTGGCCCAGGGTAGAAAGTCTATGGTTCCTCTCTCCCCTCCATCAGTCCTACATCTAATCTCTCTCTTCTCTTTACTCCTGCTGTTATGACTTTAGTTCACAGCTCTGTCACCTCTTGTTGGAACAACTGCCACATCCCCTAACTGATATCCACACGTGCATATTTTCTTGCCAGAGTGGTCTGTGTGAGATGAAAATCTAAGTAAAAAGAAAAGCCCAAGATCCTGACTGTGGCGTAGATGCTCAGGGCTTTAGTACCAGCTTCCTTCTCCAGCCTCACAGTTTCGTTCTACCCATGACATTCTTTACACTCCAGCAAAAGAACACTGCTGCCAGCACCCAGGACTCACTACTGTGGTCTTCACCTATATGCTGGACCCTCTGCATGGATGTCCTGTCTGCCTCTTTCTCCTTCCCCTGCTCATCATCTAGTTAAAACGTAGTCAGCCTTTAAAAGTGATTAGAAATAGGGGCGCCTGGGGGACTCAGTTGGTTAAATGTCTGACTCTTGATTTCGGCTCAGATCATGATCTCATGGTTCCTGATTTCGAGACTCATGTCGGGCCCTGTGTTGACAATGCAGAGCCCGCTTGAGATTTTCTCTCTCTCCCTGTCTCTGTGCCCCTCCCTTGCTCGTGTGTGTGCATGCACGCGATCTCTCTCTCTCTCAAATAATAAATAAACTTAAAAAAAAAAAAAACCTGATTACAGATAGCCTTTCCAGGAAACCATCCCTGACATCCAGGTATGGATGAGTTGCCCTTCCTTGGTGCCTTGCTTATTTCTACTCCAGAATTTGACCCCTTTTAAACACAAGTGAATTTACCATGTAGTTAATGAAGCTAGATTTAGGGCCTCTGCTCATATAGACCCCTTCCAAGGCCCTTTCCTAAATGAGTATTCAGAATTTTGCATTCTTTTTCTTAGTAAGGGCCCCCAAATTTGTATAAGCTTCAGGTCCCACAGAATCTAGATCTGCCCCTTTTTATGTCTGTTTATCGTCTAGTTTGTGAATTCCGTATGGGCAGAGCCTATATCTTATTTACCTTTACATCAACAACACACCTCAGGCATTTAATAGTTGGTTGCTGAATGAATGAATGAACGCATGTTCCAGAAATCTAAAGCAGGATTAAGAAGGGATGAAGAGATGGAGCGCCTGGGTGGCTCAGCCAGTTAAGCATCCTACTCTTGATTCCAGCTCAGGTCATGATCTCACAGTTTGTGAGATTGAGCATGGAGCCTGCTTGGGATTCTCTCTCCCTTTCTCTCTTTGCTCCTTCTCTGCTCGTGCACGTGTGTGCTCTCTCAAAATAAATAAATAAACTTTTTTTTTTAACATTTATTCATTTTTGAGAGGCAGAGAGAGACAGAGTGTAGGCTGGGGAGGGGCAGACAGAGAGGGAGACACAAAATCTGAAACAGGCTCCAGGCTCTGAGCTGTCAGCATAGAGCCCGACACGGGGCTTGAACCGTCGAACCACAAGATCATGACCCAAGCTGAAGTCGGACACTTAACCGACTGAGTCACCCAGGTAACCCAAATAAACAATTTTTTACAAAAAAAGAAGGGGGTGAAAAGACGAGCAATGAATGCAGACTGATGCAAGGTGTGGAAGAAGTTCAGGACAAGGAGTTTCCCGGCTCCCAGAACAGCCAGGAGACGGACATTAGCCAGGATACCAGCATTAGAACAAGGCCACGAATGAGACTCACAAAGAGAGCAACGGTCAGAAGCCGGGCAGACAAACACAGGCCTGGAGTGTGCCAAGCCCAGTGGGCAGAGCAGAGCAAAAGGTACAAGGCCAGGCCAGTGACCAGGCAACAGAGGAGCAAAACAGGCGAGCAGGAAGACAGAAACAAACCGCAAGGACAAGCAAGCACTTCCTGCTCAGCCCGCTATGGTTCTTCAGCTACAAACACTACCCCAGGGCATGGGGCAGGAAATCCAAGCACCCCGCCAAGGGATGGGACATGAAGAGGGCACAGGGGCCGATGTTCTTCTCACTCGGATTGGTGTCCAGGGTCATCTAATTCCAAACCTGGGCATCTACTGAACATGAAATGATGAAATTCTGCTGAATTCACAAAGCCCTCTAAAAAAGGGGGGGGGGGAGGGCATAAAAAATTCTGTATCTATCTCATTTTGAGGTATTCCTTTAAAGATTTCCTTTCAATGATGTGACAATGAATGGTTATGTTGTACTATGAAATCGGGACAGCAGTTATGTAAAGGAGGCAAAAATTGCTTCATTAAAATGCATGGAGGGAGAAGCGATGGATTATAGTATAGATCATGCTACAGATGAGCAGATTACTGAGCACCAGGCACACAAGGGAGACAGATTAATGAAAAATAAATAAAGGGGCTTCAGAAAAGCAGCATGAAGCTGAACACCGGTCTGCTGCTTATCACAGACTATAAGCCCAAATGTGTGTGGCAAAACATTTCTTTTCATTTGGAATGTTGACTTGAAAGTTTATGTTATTTGCTTCTTTCCCTATTCCTCCAGTTTATTTATTTATCTTTTGGATAATTAAAGATAATTTTAAAAACTAGGAAGCATCAACATGGTAGAATATCGAAGGCAGGGTGCTTACCCTGGAAAAATGTCAAGGGTATGGCGCAGTTTTCTTAATAGTGCAGATATGAAAATTACAAATTACATAGTGCAGATACTGAAAATTACAAATAAAATAAATGATACCTCTCCTCATGACTTTACTGTGTTTTTTGCCTGAAAACTTCCTGGATGTTGCTTTGAAGGGAAAAATCACTTAAAGCATCAGGAGAGGAATGGAACTTGGAGTCAGATGACCCAGGGTTGTAAAAGCAACTCCAACATTTATATTGTGTGGATTTGGACAAATCACCAGTCTCTTCGAACTTCAATTTTGGCAAGAAAAAATGAAACCTGCTTTAATTAACTCAGAGTTTTCAGTGCATCTGAGATGATATATTATTAAAAAAAAAAAAACAATTTGTAAAAAGCTGTACCAACATAAATTATCAATTACATATACAAACTCCACTGAGGTTTCAGCTGGATTTGGGTTACACATCATCACTCTGAGAGATGAAGAAGAAAGCACCCAGCAATCACCTGAAAATCACACCTATCATTTATAATGTCGATATTGACAGTGAAAGACAGGTAGTGATGACTTTTAAGAATGGCATTCATTTCCAATATTTACTTAATCATTTTGAAATTAGGCTAATGATTGCTACAATGTGTGAGGTTAAACAAATCATCTCTTTTGAATTTAATAAGCTATGTTAAGTATTTACGATAATTATACATACTTCTGAGCATAGATATGCTCAATTAGAAGCTTAAAAGTTTTCAGGCAAGGAAAAATAGTTGAACTCTGTGTAAGAACTAGGAGGAAATGGTGACATATCTATTAAAGATCCAAGTGGAGATGTGGGGCAGTCAGCTGCTTACACAAGGCAGAAGCTGAGGAAGACAATGGGATTGGAGACATACATTATGGAGTCATCAGTCAGTAGATGGTTTCTGAGTCATGAAAGTGAGAGTAAGTATAGCTAGAGAAGGGGTCTAAGGCCTGAGCTGCGGGACTCACTGATGTTTCAGGGCGGCGGAGAAGATGATGATCCAGCAACAGAGACTGAGGAAGTCAGCCAGTGAGGTAGGAGGAGACAAGCGTTCTGAAAGCCAAATGGGAGAAATAGTTCAAGGAGGAGGTAACGTCAATTGTGCCAAATACTGCTGACCAGTCAGAGAAGATACAGAGTAAAAGGCGGCCAATGGATCCAGCCACTTGGAGGTGGTGGGGACCTTGACAAGGGCACCTTCAGGAGACTGGGGAGCAAATGAAAGTGGGAATAGGGACATGTTGACTCTTTACGTGATCTTCCTCTTGACACTCTGATTTCCTTGTTAACCTGAGCCCTTGCGTTTTAGTAAGTGGGGAGGACACAAGAGAGGTGGGGAGAGCCTGAAATTAGTTTTAGCCCTAGTATGGTCAACAAACCCAATCTCAGTTTACAAAGTATCTGTAAGACAATAAAATCAGTTATAACTGAATCAATTCCCCCAACAGAAGGGACCTCGATAGACCCCCCCACAATTACAATCTCCACATTTTCTGCACCAAATGTCCAACAGCGCTTTTCTCTGAGTCCTGAACTTTGTCACAAAACTTTGGTCTTACATTTAAACATGTATTGAAAATAGCAAAATTACTTAAAACCATAGATGTTCCAGGGGTGCCTGGGTGGCTCAGTCAGTTGATCATCCAACTCTTAGCTCAGCTCAGGTTTTGATCTAAAGGTTCAAGCCTTGAGTTCAAGCCCTACCCTGGGCTCCACGCTGGGAGTGGGACCTACTTAAAAAAAAAAAAAAAATAGATGTTCTGGAAAATCTGAAGCATATAATGACTGTACATAGAGCTCATTCTCTTGCCTCTAGGCAGATGTACACCTGAACCTTTGTGAAGATTTAATAGTTAATACTGGTTTTTAACCCAACAGCATTTAACCTAACAGCTACTGTGTGTAAAGTAGTATGTTAAGCAAAGACTCTTATCAGGACCACCTTCAGTCACCGTCACCAATCCCATTGTACCATCAGAAAGCTCCAACTCAGATTCCCTGGAGAGATCTCAGTGTGGAACATTTTAATGAGTTGGGGCTTTTTGTTGAGCCTAAGAATAAACCATTAAATGTTCACTTTATTTTATTCCCACAAAATGTGTCCCAATGAAATCCTGCCTCCATCCTCAAATCTCACCCCATCCTTCACACTATCCTTTGCATTAAAATGAATGCTTGGGTTTGCCCATATTCTCTTTCACTGTGTTCCCCAATCTAATGGGTGATGTGGGAACATAAGGCAAGCTGACAGCCTGCAAGCACCTCCCCCCACCCCCACCAGGTGGGATATGTGTGATATTCCTCAGGGACTCCTGGCTGCCCAAGAACAAAGGAAAGAAAAGAAAACAAATGGTTAACTGATAGAGATCACAGTCATGTAGGACCTGAATCTCCATCAGTTTACAAATGTCTTAGTAAATTACAAGAAATAGGCAATCTTTTCAGTAGTCTTATCTCCAGAAACCTATAGACTCAAGTTTCCTGGAGCCCTAATCTCACCCTCCCCTCCATAGTGAGGTGGGAACGAAGGCAAGAAGGAAATGGCAGGTAAAATGAAATTTCCTTATAACCTGCAGCCCATTGACAAGTACTTGTGGCAAATACAGACTACTTCTCCAGAAACCCCCTACTGGCCTAAAGTTAATAATACCTTACTAGAGGAAAAACAACCTAAGCTTGACAATAGCAAGGCCTCTGGGATCTTATTAGTCTTCTTTAGCATATGAAAGTCCTTCCGGAGGCCTCCCTTTTGACTTTACCTCCAACTCCCAGGTATATAATCAGTCAGTCTTCATAATCCCAGTGCCACTCTTTCTGCCCATGGGTCTTGTCCCCGTGCATTAATAAAATCACCTTTTTGCACCAAAGAATTCTTTCTTGGCCATCAGCTTAGAACGCTCATCACTCCAAAGTTCCGTTAAAATGATTACCATTCCTGTAATTTGTCTCCATTAGTCCTTTTCTCAAGCCCAACAGCCATTTTTCCCTCTCCTGTCAAACCCAGTGGCTACCGAATTCTAGGCAAAGTCCAGCTCAATTTCTCAATGATTTGATTATTCTACAGTTCTTACAAATTCAGTTTCTCCTAAAAAAAATACTAAGATGTTACTTTTTTAAGTTATTATTATTTCTCTTAAAATAGAAAATGTTGCCTTTCAAGATGTCCTTCTCAGCAAACATATTATTTATTCCACTTACAGTAAGAATTTTAATGCTCATTTTCCTCTTCAGTGAACTACTTTCTAGAATTTCCTTTCCTCTTCCCTATAATTAGTGCCACATACCACTGATAAAGGACCCACATCATCACAAAGAACACAGCCATAGGAACATATTGAGCATTCCCAGAGGAAAATATTCCAAACACATGAGTTTCCAATATCCAAATAAGTGGATGCTTTCCGCACAAGAAAGTAGAAACAAATAGACTGGAAAGCTTGCTTCCTTTATAGACATTCATCTATTCAATGGTTATTTAAGAAGCAACCATTATATGCAAGCTATGGAGACCCTGTTGAATACCGAGATGACTAGTTACAAAGCCTGCCCTGGAGGAACTCACAGTCTAGAGAGGAGGAAGTAGGACAACTCTTGTTACCATGTACTGGAGTACAGATCAGAGACAAAAAGCCTAAAGGAGGGCAGTGAGGAAGTGGCACCTGAATGGCTCTTGAAGATTAGGTCGCCCTTAGAGTGGTGTTTAGGGAGCTGAATGAGGGGAGCAAGCTTCCAGAAAAACACTTGTGTGAGACAGCAGAGCAGCTAGGAGGGCATGAGTCAGGGCAGGGAACTAGGGATCCAGTGCTCAGAAGTGTGCATGAAGGTGAGTAAGACAAGATAAAGTTGGAAAGACAGGTTGGAGCCAGGCCTTGCCATGCTTAGGACGCCAGTTGGAAGAATACGGGCTCCATCCTACAGGCAAGGAGAATCCCCCAGGGATTTGTGGAGCAGAAGAAAAGGAAGATGAGAGCATTAATGTATAGGATGGATTGGAATGAGGAAAAGGAAGGCCAATTACAGGGTTTGTCACCATAGGTGGGGCCTTGATGAAGTCGTAGGATAGCAGGGCTGTAGAATTACAGAGGAGGGGGAGGATTTGAAGATACTTCATAGAACTGATAGAATCTGGCACTAATAGAATGTGGAAGGTGCGGGGTAGGGAGAGGTCAGAGTTCACCTCGACCATGGTGGGAACTGCTGAAATGAGGATTATAGAAGAAGGGCAGATGTATGAGGGAAAATGTGTGTGTAGAAGATGCCTGATGGCTGTGCTGGAAAAATAAAAGTCTTTTAAGAAAGAATTCAGAGATGGAGGTAGGAACAAATGTGGAAATCATCTGCACAGATGTGACAACCAAAGTCACGACTTTGGATGAGATTTTTAATTGGGAAACAGTCACAATTACTGTCTATACATCACAAAGTCAAATGGTGTTTTGCTAATTACCCACTTAGGTTGATGAATGTAGATAGCCAATATCAGATCATTACAGCCTAGCTATTCTGCAGACCGAATGGCCCACTTCTGCGATCCACATCAATCAAATTAAACAAATCATTGTCAAATCTGCCCTTGGCTTTCTGCTGTGTCAATACAGCCAGTGGGCACATGTTCAAATTGAAATTGAAAACCTGATTCAAGACCCTGAAGTCCCAGCGCCAGATCTCCAGATCTCCATCACGTCAACTGTCACTCGACCATAATGCCTTACGGCAAGGCCCCCCTGCGCAGGGCGCGGGGAACTTCATGAACAGTGGACCCTTTACATGAGACTTCGGCATGACAGATAGGTTTGCCTCCATTTCAGAGAGGCAGAAACGGGATGCTCAGAGAGGTTGTAAATAACCTAGGGTCATGTGGCTAATAACAAGGGGAGGTAAAACTAAACAAGGCCTCAGACTCCAAGCAGATGGCAGGGAGGATTTTGTCGGGTGTTTGTTTTACTAAACTGTCTGCCTGACCTTTTTAAGAAAATTAGTATTATGTTCTAATTTGCACGGCTGAATGGAGCAGAAGTTTATCTGTGCCCATTGTCCACTTTTCTCCCTCGTAGCTGCTTCTTCTGCCTTCTCTGTATTACCTCACTGAAACTGATTGGGTGAGTAAACGGTACATTCACACACACATACACACACCACCTTCCTCATTAATCTCCACCTAGTAGGCCAATTTAGGAGAGCTACATCTCGGGGGACACTTGGGGTCCAAAGCGTAGGCTCTGTTTCTGAGTGTACTTCTCCGGGTTCTCCGGCAACCACACTGCACAAGCTAAATCTGTAATTTGACGTAACTTTCACCGATTTCAGAACACAGCTTCTAAGCCACGCATCGCAACGAATTCCAAATTTCAAAATGAAGGCCACTACTTTGTATAAGAAAAGCTCAGCGCAAATGAAAATCAAGGTGTATTTTCCAAGTAGGAGGAAGAGAAGAGCAAGCGAGAAGTAAAAACCACTTTCTGCCTTGCTCTACGCTTACAAAGCTTTACAGTATTTCTCTGTACTCTGCTGGATAGTAACATGGAAGGTTCATGATACCACACTTAGAAAAACATTTTAAAACCCAATCAGATACACACATCCTAATGTACCTTAACGTCAGTGTGTGCTGCCCTTCTACTAAGAGTCAAAAAGGAGAACCGTTAGCCATTTCTTTTAGTTTGTTTGGTTTTGGTTTTGGTTTTGGTTTGTTTTTTATTTCATATTTGAGAGAGAGACAGACAGACAGACGGAGTGCGAGCAGGGGAGGGACAGAGAGACGGAGACGAAATCCAAAGCAGGCTCCTGGCTCTGAGCTGTCAGCACAGAGCTTGATTGCGAGGATTAAACTCACAAGTAGTGAGATCGTGACCTAAGCCGAAGTCGGTCGCTTAACCAACTGGGCCACCAGGCGCCCGTCTTTTTTAAGTTCATTGATTTATTTTGAGAGAGAGAGAGAGAGAGTGCACAGGGGAGGGGCAGAGAGAGAATCCCTAGGAGGCTCCACACTGTCAGCATGAAGTCAGATGTAGGCTCAAACTCCTGAACCGTGAGATCACGACCTGATTCGAAATCAAGAGTCAGACACTGAAGTGACAGAGCCACCGAGGCTCCCCAGCCATTTCTTAATTGTAAGAAGGAGGCTTAGTGAGACAGGTACTTAGCCACAAATGCTTCCGGGAAATGGACTGAGGAAAAAGCCTTCCTCCCTTTAACCATTTATATCCCCTTACTGTCCCTGGGATTGAAGAATCTCCTCAGGGAAAAAGACAAAACTTGAACCATCATACTATTGGGATCCAGATATAAACCACCATGTCTGATGGCCCAACTGAACGTCCGATTACAAAGAGAAGCAAAGGTGCATCAGAGGGAACATATCAGCTACAGCACATAGTCGACATGCTACAATCCAAATTGTTTTCTATTTCCATGCAGAAACTTCAGAGTTGGTGACAAGATTGGGTGAGACATCTCTTAGACTCTTCATTTATATAAAGGGCATAAAAACAGCTGGGCTCAGCAGACTTGGGGAAAGAGGTTTCCTTTGAAGAGCACAGGGTGATGCAGCCTTTGTGTTCTGCCATTTTAGAAGGGTGGGGAGTATGTGTTGCTCATCTGCAGCCTGCTGACAGGATTTTAACAGGACTACAGTTGGAGAACACATGAGCGGCTATCTGTCTCTCACTTCAAACGTAAAACAAGCTGACAAAGAAGTCAAAAAATAAGTGGCTGCACAAGGCAGCCTACACTCTCAGAGTTTGTCAAGGGGAAAAGGGGCAAACGTTTCCCATGGGCAGAAGTGAGTTGTATCAAGAGTGAATTTGACAGGACAGCTTTGGTCCTGTTCCAAAAGAGTTCCCAAAGGGGGACACAGGCCCTAGTGGAGAGAAGCTAAAGATATTGCTGGATATCTGGAGGATACAGAAGGAGTGAGCAATTGGCCATAATGGAAATGTCTTTACTTGGGTCAATGGAGCTTCAGATGAAAGGCCTCCAGGGACGGGACTCTCCAAAGAATCAAAGCTGTCAGGCCCACAGACCACAAACCCATGAGAGAGTTTGAGTCACGTGAGACCTTTTCTGCTCCCCACCTCTCCTTCACCTCTCCTTCTTCTGTTACTATATTCTGGCCCTAGAAGGGCAGAAACACATTCTAGCTCCTGTTCTCCACCTCTGCCCAGTCTCTGCTCCCCTCCTCCCCACCAACCAGTAGTGTGACTGGAGGAGGGAGAAGATTGGACCTCAAGTGAAGGTTGGAGTGTTGATATTTTATATAGGCTGGACTTTCTGAATATAGATTTTGTTTGACAACCTAAAAATTTTATGCACTGTTTGGGGGGCGGGGGGGGGGAATAAGCTGGCTCTGATTACCCCCTACGAGTTTTGCTTGTTCACCACATCAATTACACACATTTTCTTCCCACTTAGCCATTTGTATCCAGTGACTTATTCGGGATCTGCGGGGCTTCTGGAGAGGGCTAAAACCTAGAAACCAGTGGGATTCAGACACACACAGCCAAGTTTGATGGGCTGAGGTGGATAAAAGATGGCAAGAGGGGGTACTTAGGTTGCTATCCAGATATCACTTGAGGTCACCTTATTCCTGAGAATTACATAAAATTGGCTGACACTCTGCCCATCTCATGGTTAATGGAAACCCAGTCTCTTCCGAAATATCTCCGTGAGTCTCCAAAGGCTCCCCTTCTGATTTCTCCCTTCCCCAGTGAAGTTCTCAGTCTCTCCAGGCTACTCTATTCGCTCTGCATTCTAGTTCTCCGATCTGGAGCAAACTCTTTCTCTTGATTTCCCAGAAACACCACGGGACACAGGCTTAACCTCAGGCCATTACCTAGCAGCACCGAGCAAGCAGTAAAACAAAACACAAACACAGAACAACCTTAATCTTGTCTTTGAACATCATCTGGCCACTGGTGATGGTCTAATAGGTTGTGGTCTCGCAGTGCACTCTGGGTTAATGTCTGATTTCTCCTGGTTCCTTCTTCTCCTTTCTCAGCTCTCCCACTCCCTCCCCCCACAAAACCCGTATTTATTTTTTATGCTGATTGGCTTAGCAATCTCTTTGTTTCAATGCCTCCTCCCAAATCATGCCCTGGGGGCCTCATCTTTGCTAAATAAAAGGCTATTTACTCCAGAGAGAAATGATGCTACTTCCTTACAGGCTGAAGCTGCCACAGTCACTTGTGGTTTTATACAGTAATTGCTTTATCTGTTCTGTAAGACCCAGCAACAGGGCTGGAATTTGGAGGGGTGAAGTGATTATGGTTATACACGATGGCAGATTCCAGAACTTATTGCCACCTGAGATTTGTCCTGAGGAGAAAAGCGTTCTGGGTGTTAATTGAAAATATATTAAGGGGCGCCTGGGTGACTCAGTCGGTTAAGCATCTGACTTTGCTTAGGTCGTGATCTCATGATTCATTAGTTCAAGCCCCACCCCCCCACACCCCGCCCCATCGGGCTCTGTGCTGACAGCCCAGAGCCTGGAGCCTGTTTAGGATTTTGTGTCTCCGTGTCTCTCTCTGTCCCTGCCCCGCTCACACTCTGTCTCTCTCAAAAATAAACATTTAAAAAAATAATTTTTAAGAAAATATATTAAAATGCTGGTGAAATCACTATAGATCCTTTGTCACTTTTTCTTGTTCCCCACCCACGCATCTCACTCCACCTCCTCCGCCCTCTACACACACACACACACACACACAGGAAAGAGTTCTCTTCTTTTGGTGCCCATCACCTGTGGCAGCCATCAGGTTCCCTGACCTTGAGGCGCAGTAACGATACTCCTGATTTATCCAACTCAGGGCAGTGGGTTTCAGCTTTACCAGCACCTATGCATATTATATCATTGAGCCTGGCCACTGCAGAGTCCAGGCACTGCCCTCTGCAGCTGTAAGCACTCCATCAGCAATCACGGCATCGCACGGCCAATCCCAGCAGAGCGCAAAAAAATACAAAAGAAAGATCCTCTTGCACTCACAGAAACCACAATGAGGAGGATGTCAGGCCTTGCGGGAAGCAGTTCTGCACCATTTTGAAAATGACATTCCTTGGGGGGGCTCTCTCCATCTTCACTAGCAGCAGCCGTGCCAACGAGAACGGAGTGGCAGGGTTGGGATCAGCAACTCTGGAAAGGACGGGACATAAAGCTCCAAGTCGAGGCTCCACAAAAAGTGCTGAGGAAGAATCGTGGACGGACGTGATCACCCCGTGGAGGCGGGGTGGGGGGTGAGGGGCACAGTCTATAAAGGTTGGGCTTCCTTGAGTCAATAAGAAGCCAGTCAAATGGGGGTCTGCTCACTGCTATTGACATTTGGGGCTTAATCTGATGTGACTGCATTTGCAATCGGTGTCTGCTAAGCCCTGAGACACCGGATTACATGCCATAAACGGCTTTTGTCTATGAGTCTATGAAATTCACAGAGATACCAGGCTGTGCTATGGTAGAATTATTCTGTGACTGTGACTCATTCTCCTGGCCATGTTTCCCAGAATGCCACTAGAGAGATTTCCACACAAAATATTAGAATAGGAAATAATACCTAAACACCACCTACGAACATTATGTCAAGTGCTTTACCTACCTTATCTCTGTCTCTCTCTTTCTCTCAAAAATAAACATTAAAAAAACAAAATTAGGGGTGCCTTGGTGGCTCAGCTGGTTGAGAGTCCGACTTCAGCTGGGGTCATGATCTCACAGTTCGTTAGTTCGAGCCCCGTATCTGACTCTGTGCTGACAGCTTGAAGCCTGGAGCCTGCTTCAGATTCTGTCTCGCTCTCTCGCTGTTCCTTCCCTGCTCACGATATCAATCTCTCTCTCTCTCTCTCTCTCTCTCTCTCTCTCTCTCAAGAATAAACATTTAAAAATTAAAAAAAAAAAATTTAAATTCCTACCATGGCCTGGAGAGGTGTTATTATCCTTCATTTTAGAGATTCAAAAAGAGCCTCAGAGATTTTAAATAACTGAAGGTCAGACAAGTGATGAACTTTGAAACTCCTTAGTCAAACACACGGAAATAAACACAAAACTAGGGCAAGCAGAAGATTCTGGAACATACTTCTTTATGTTTAGTCCAGGCTCCCTCGAAGCAAAGTAGGAGACAAGGACTCATGTGCAAAGGTTCTGGCAAGAAAGGTCTCTAAGAGAACACTGATAGGGGGTGAGGGAAGCTGGACTGGCTAGCAGCAAGTCAGGCAAAGGTACGATCTCAGGTAAAGACCCAGAGACAGCTGACTTCACCTGATGCCACCAGGGAGCTCCAGGGTGTAAGCTACACCTCACAGTCATCCAGGCCGACCAGAGGCACTCCCATACCTGTTGGTCAGGGCCATCCCCTAAGGAGAAAAAAAAAAAAAAGAAAGCCACAGGCCTGGCCACTGAAAGCAACTCACACCAAACCCACCAGGATGCACAAACAGTAAAAAGGAATCTGAGGAATCTGGCCAGAGCCCAGACATTGTCTGGTAATGCATTCAGCAGCACAGCTGGCTCTCAACCACCCGCACATCCTTGAAAGTCATCCCCGGTGAGAGAGAGTGTTTCCATCATTTGGGCTTCAGACAGACGGTGAGTACCCATAAGGAGTAAAAAGACTTAGGTCAGCCTTTTTGTTTATTGAAACTGGTCCGTGATTTGGGAGCCCAGCATTTTCAGGTTCCATAAGGGTAATGAGTGTGTGGTCAAGGAGGCAGGTTGATATGGCCAAAGGATCCGTGGCCTTGCCCAAAGATGAGGTATGCTTCTCCACACATGTCCCACTGCCCGGCTCGGTGATCCTGGGCAAATCACTTCACTATTTGAGTCTCAGTTCCCCCAGAGGGAAAGGGAAAGAAAATATGCACCCCAGAATTTTCCAGAATAACCAAATGAGATGATAACCTATAAAAGTGTTTTGTAAATGGTCATGATATTAATATTAGTTATTAGTAGCAGTGGGTTGTAGTTGGGTTAAACAGAAACATATTTCCTTTCAAATGGGCTGCACATAGGTAGATATGACCATGATTAGGTATAAATTCCAGAGAAATGGAGTTTTATCTCATTCCCAAAGCAGCCTGGCTCTGCCTACTCCCTAATGTCTCTATCTAAGCCATCATCCAGCTGGAGATTAGATGGATTTGGAAAGAGAGCTGCCTTGAGCTTCAGGAAGTCTCCCAGCTCCAACCACACAAACCAGTCAGTCTCTCAGGTTTGGACCTCACTGCCTGCTCATCCCCAGAGGGGTGCACACCTCTCATACCTTCACACATACCATGGCTCTGGCTCTCCCTGCTTTCATGTTTCAAGGCAACTTGAACTCTAGAGCACTCCCAAAGAGAATATGACATGATCAACACACTGACAGGAAGGTGCAAGGGACATAATGGAATCAACATTCCCCCATTGGGCATAGCCTTCACCCAAAGCAACAGCTCTCAAATGTCGATAAAGAGCTGCTTTCAGGGTGTGCGATAGATATTTCAGCACCCAGGGCAAGAGTCTGAAAATCACACCAGACACATGATTTGGTCACATAAAGCTAACGTTGTTTATAAGAAGAATGTTTCCGCTGAGAATGATTTCCAAGTGCAGGGCACAAGGGACCTCAATTATTATAGAACGTTTCCTTCTCAACTATCTTTATGGGCAACTGAATAAGAATAGACTTTGGGATGAGAACAACGTAACTGTTACAACTGACTTTAGCATTTAACAGCCATGTGACTTTCAGCATTATCTGAACCTCAGCTTTCCCATCTGTGAAATGTGATTCAGAGTACCCTCCTCAGGAAGTCACTTTAAGAAATAAAGGGCACGGGGCACCTGGGTGGCTCAGTCGGTTAAATGTCCGACTTCGGCTCAGGTCATGATCTCATGGCTCGTGAGTCCTAGACCTGCGTCGGGCTCTGTGCTGACAGCTCAGAGCCTGGAGCCTGCTTCGGAAATTTACGTCTCCATCTCTCTCTGCCCCTCCTCCTCTCTCACTCTGTCCCTCTGTCTCTGTCTCAAAAATAAACATTAAAAAAAATTTTTTTTGAAGAAATAAAGTGCAGGCGAGCTGCTTAGCATAGTTCCTGTAACAGTAGCATACATTCAAAAATGTTACCAACAAAATCCACAGTAATACATAAAGGGCCTAGACCGGTGGTTATGACAAAATAAAACATTTATTAGTATTATTGTTACTGTAATTATCATGCTCCTCAGAGAGCACGTCAGTGGTTTGCACTTGGTGGGCATGTGCTAAATGCCGGTCAAAGAAATGACTACACAAATGACTGCAGTCAGCAAACTTAACTCACAGAGGAAAGAGAACCCTTTTGAATTCAATGCATGAAGAATCTCTTACCTCCTAACTATCTTAGAAAGAGCCCTGTCCCCCAGCCCAGGTTTCATGTGCTATGCTGTCACCACGGCAGCTCTTCCCTTGTGGGCCCAGGAGGAGAGCCGTGGGCAGCACAGGCAGCCTTCCCAGATGACGGCATGGACGTGAGGCCATCAGGTCAGCAGGCCTGTGAGTCATCAACCCTTTCTGTCTGGAATTGGGGCAAGTGCTGTGACTACGGGGCTGTGCTAATTTACTTGGCCCTGAAGCCAGACCTGCAACACCACAGGTGTTTGTGTTTGTTCCTGAGGTAGCATCTACTTCAACTTTGCACGGAATATGGAGACATTAGGCATACCAGCACTTGACGTCAAAGAAGAAAAGGGCAGAAACACAGAACAAAACCAGCAGAGCAACAGATATCCTCACTCTGTCTTTACAGCTATCCCCGCCACTGGCAGAAAACCCTTCCCTCATAGACTGTGAAGGGCAAGAACAAGGTGGATTCACCTACTCTGCAGCCTATCCCAGAGGAGGTGCTGTCTCCTTGAGCCAGGACCGAGAAAAGCCAGTGGGAAAAATACAGAACGGGAATACCTTGGGAAGAGGTGGCTTACCGTTCCACATCGTCTTAGCCACACGAGAAGGAACCAGCTTGCCTGAAGTCCAATTTCAAACAGGTATCACCGGATCATGGCTGAGGAATCCTGGGAAATGACAGCCTCCTGAGTGAGGAAGAGAAGGGAGACAATATTCACTGAATAGCTGCATGACAGTGACAGTGGTCATTTAGTTAGGACATAGGCAGGGACTCCATGCAAAAATTATCTCCTTTAGTTGCGTGATAACCCTCTCACAGACACTGTGTTAGTTTTTTTTCTAGGGCTGCCATAACAAAACAGCACAGCCTAGGCAGCCTCAACAACAGAATATATCTACTCTCAGGTTTGAAGTCTCCAAATCCAACATCAGAGTGCCAGGGGGCTGGTTTCCTCTGAGGGCCATAATGGAAAGGGCTTTTCTAGGCCATTCTCCTTGACTTGCAAGTGTTCACTCTTTGGGTGCCTCTTCACACAGTCCTCCCCTGTGCATCTCTAAGAGTCACTTTTGTGGGTCCAATTTCCTATTTTTTTAAGGACATCAGTCAGACTGGATGAGGGGCCCACCCTGATAGTCTCATCCTAACTTAATCTTTAGAGGCCCTGTCTCCAAACACAGTCACATTCTGAGACACTGGAGGTGAGTACCTCAATGTATGAATTTGCAGGGGCTGGGGGAGGTGGGATACACAATTCAGCCCCTAACAAGTACTGTGATTCCTATCTTACTGGTGAGGATTTTTTTTATTTAAAAAAAAAAATTTTTTTTTAACGTTTATTTATTTTTGAGACAGAGAGAGATGGAGCATGAACGGGGGAGGGTCAGAGAGAGGGAGACACAGAATCCGAAACAGGTTCCAGGCTCTGAGCCGTCAGCACAGAGCCCGACGTGGGGCTCGAACTCACGTACCGCGAGATCATGACCTGAGCCGGCCACTCAGTCGGCCGCTTAACCGACTGAACCACCCAGGCGCCCCTTACTGGTGAGGATTTTAAAGTCTGTTGTGTAACATAGCCAGTAAATGGAGGAGGCAGGATTTGAATTGGGGTGTGCATGACATCAAAGTCTGTAATCTTCACCCTGTGACACTGCCTCTGAAAGCTGATGAGTAGCGCCTAGATGAAGCTAAGAGTGACATCAGCTTCAGTATTTACAGGCTACGGATACGTCTAGAAGGTATGATAGGCGACGTACTGAGAAGCCCGCTTTGAAAGGCGTAATACGTACAAATCCTGCGGTTGTGGATTAATTTGCATTTTGTTCCTTTGTTACTATAGAAAATTTCTCCAAGCGACAGAAAAATCTGTAATCCACCCCTGCACAGGCACATACCTGCCCTGGCTAATTAGGTAAGACACTGTTCCAAGCTATGCTCCTAATTAACAGGGTGTACTGCTTATGCCAAAACACAGGCCCAGTGTCTCCTGCAGTTTGTAACCCATCTGGTCTCCAGGCCCACGCTGCCAGTGTCCGCTGTGGCTGCTGTCCGAACGTCACCCTCTTCCCGCGTAGGGTGGGAGGATGGGTTCATGGAGGATAAGGAGTCAACAGCACTCAGCCAATCTTCTGGACTCTGTTGGCATGCAGAGCCAGTTTCCTCTGGTGACTAATTACACTTGCTTTTTGCAGGAGGATTAATTCCCTTTTCTGGAGAGTTTTTCCAATTTCTGCTATTAAAAAGCAAATCTCAACAATTCCCCTAGCTCAGAAGGAATGGAGTCCAGTTCAGGGTGGGTCATCACTATCACCAAAATCCACGGCTTGAAAGAGAGGATGGTTGCACGTAACAGGAAAGGTGTGTGTGTGTGTGTGTGTGTGTGTGTGTGTAGATGCATGTAATATGCACAAATACGAACATGAACCTAAAGTTTATAATAATTACGATTTTTCTCCCTAAGGTGACTATATGTCCCTTTTTTCATGGTTGCCACCTATTTCAAAAAACCTACTAAAATAACTGTACAAGCAAATCAGATACTGCATGTTTTAGATAATAACACATTCAAAAGAAAGGAGCAGATAATTGGAGACATATTCACAATTAGACATAACTCTCTTCAAACAAAGAACGACCCCCCAGTTAATTAATGTTTGTCAAGCACTTTAGAATCATACAATTCAACAACCTAGACATTCCTACCTAAAGGTAGGGACACAAAAGGAGGGGAAAGCAGTGTAGACTGGCTCTGAGTCTGTCTTGCTCAGTTATTCATCAGATTTACCAGAGATGGGGGCTAAAAACCATACACACACAAAGTAGCTGGAACTAAATTTCCTTAAAAGCTATTGCTCTGTCTCTGCCTCTCATTTTTCTTTATGAGTGAATGGGGAATAATTCTCCTGCAAATCATTTCACAGGAGCAAGAACATCAATTCTTAATTATTAATATCACAATTTGTTATTTATTAAGCATCAACAGTGCATTAGATGTTGTACAAAACACAGATAGCTCAGGGTCTTAAATCAAGCCGATTCACTCAGAAATGTGGGTCTTTACCCTTCTTTTTTTTTTTGGTTGGGATTTGGGCACTGAGCAGGATAATGAGATGCTGCCTGCCTTGGAGGAAAGTGTCTCTCTAGCACTTAGGTTTTATCTCTCACCAAATAAGAGCACAGCATTTGCCTGAGAATCAAAGATTCCAAACTAGGGAATGGACCTTAAAGGACATTACATCCAGCGGCCTCTGAGCTTGCTGACCATGGGTCCACCTTAGTTTAAACATGCACCCTGTTATTTTTACAGATTCACTTATATGTTATATACATACACTATTACATCAATACATTATGATCATTACAGAAACCTACAAAATAAGAAAATGTTTAAAAGATAAGATGTAGATAAAATGTTTGAAAATAACTTTATTGTTTTTATTAATAGGAATAAAGAATTCTGCTCTCACTAAACAGATGCCACAGCTGATAACAGTTCTTTACTGAATAATATAATTGAATAGGAGTCATTATTTTTTCTTTGTCTCATACTTTGTGATACAGGGATTTGGTGTGGTGTAACTTTTCTGACTGCTGCTGCTTGGAAAGATGCTTCTCAAAAATACATCCATCCAAATGGGGCAGGCGGGGGGGATGATGCATTGCTGGTCGTGCTTAGTAAATCACGGAAACTTTTTCTTTTTTAAGTAATCTCTACACCCAACGTGGGGCTCGAACTCACAACCCCAAGATCAAGAGTGGCATACTCTACTGACTGAGCCAGCCAGGAGCTCCCCTCATGAAACTTATTTTTTAAATCATCTACCAATTATGTGAAAGCGTTTGTAGAAATCTGCTAGTCAATTTCAGTTTTTTTCCTGATCTGTCATTTGTTCTTGTCAACAAATTGGAATTTACTATATTTTTATATATTTAATAAAGGAGTTCAAAATACACAGAATCCTTCGTTTTTAAATCAGTTTTGAAATTCTATTCCTATGTTTCCTAAGTTTGAGATGTTATGCCTTTTTAAAGTTTACAAATTTCTACAGCTTTGGCAACAAAAATAACATTAATGATGCAAACGTTTCCAGCCATTATTTTTAGAATGCATTCTCCATAGCATAAGTTCCTTTGAAAAAGTAACTGATTTCATATTTTCAGAGGAGTCAGTTATATTAGTTGACTGATTAAAAGCTTTCACTTAAACCCCACTCTTTCACTGACTGAGTGATCTTAAGGAAGTCACTTCACCTTTCTGTGCCTCAGTTTCCTCATCTGTCAAGTATAGTTAGTTCCTACCATCAAAGACTGCATGAAGAGTCATTAACTTAACCCATATAAAACAGAACAATGCCTGGTTCATACTAAACTTTATATAAGTGAAACATACTAAGTGCATTTAGTTTTTTTTAATAGGCTCCACGCCCAACGTGGGTCTCGAACCCATGACCCTGAGATCAAGAGTCGCATGCTCTACTGACTGAGTCAGACAGGCACCCCGAGTATGTTTAGTTTCTCACAAATTTCTGCCAAGAGCCCTACTACCAACAGCTACTTGTCATCACAGGAGGTCAGTATAATTGGACACATGTCTTTTTGTAAAAGAAAAATGTACAACTTTGACTATGCTTTAATTATTTTGACCTAAGAATGCCCACAAACTTCTCTGTGACACAAAAAAGTTGTCATAGTTATTCCCCATTTCATTCAAAATATTATAAAGCTTCTGCTATTTGCAATTCTATTATCTAAGATAACACAGTCCATACATTTCTCTAACTGGGCACAATCAACTACAATGTATGGAAACATGCCAGCGCGGATAAACGAAGGAAGGCATGGCCGTGAGCTTCAGTGTTGAAGGTCTCCTGCTCACTGCAGTATCAGATGGGACACCTCAGATGCGACAGAGATTGTGTGCTTCCCTAGACACTAAATATCAGTAAGCTTTCTTCTTCTGCTCCTGCTTTTTTTTTTCCTTTTAGATAAAATGTAAATGTGAAGGAAATGTCCTCCTTCTTCCGCCCTCCACTGTGGAGTCCAGGGATCTGGTCCAGTGGTTTCCCGACAGAGTTTCTCCAGATTGCACCCAGAGCTGCTGAATCAGAGTCTCCGGTTAGGCCTGCTTCTCGTCCAGCTCCCAGCCTGCATTAGTCTGACAACCAGCTGACTATCTGATCTCCCCACAAGGGAGGCTCCCTTACCAGAGCCCTGATAGATGGTCATCTTCTTGAACCTTTCTAATGACAAAGAGCTTATTCCTCCCAGGGCAGCCCACCTCCGTTTTAGAGTTCTGTGATGGTCAGAAAATGTCTTCTCCCATGTCCCTGTCATTCTACCTTGTGTGATTATTTTGCTCTCTGGTGTCACACAGAACATGATACACAGCGTCTCCTCTCCCATTCCCCCCATCCCGCCCCTGCTCCTCCTTAGACCCTTCAATCGATCCCCATTTGACTTGTTCTCTGGGATATCCTGCCATCCCACTTCCCCTCCCTGGCTGCTCTCCTACTTGGAAATGTTGCTTAATATCCCCTATGTCATCAGACCAGGTCAGGATGCTGTGGGTGGGTGACCTCCTCAGACTGCTGCTGCAGTGGCATCATTAAGGCCAAAGGGATTCATCATTGCCAGCTCAGGCTCACATGCTCTCACCATTTGGGTGCTTCATGTAGATGCACTACAGACATTCCTTGATAATAAAAATACCTTTCATAATTGAGTGGAAGCATATTCCAACCTTCATCAAGACATTCCCTGTGTCTTCATGTATAAAATATATTGGCCTACAGTGCAAAGCCCTGAAGATTTGATATTGTCTACTTTGTGTCTCTCTTTAGTCTTGTTTCATGTCGTAAGAAATATGGGATGGAGACAAACAGTAAACTAGAGTCAGGGCAGCTGGTACCACCTAGGCCCAGTTCTACTACATCAGTTTTAGCAGGACACTTACCCTTTCTACATCTTTCTACGCTCATCAGTGGCATGAGAATATGAATGCATGCCCTTCCAACCTGAGAAAGTTTTAGCAAGAATTAAATGAGTTACAAATTGTAAAAGCCTTTTAAGTAGTTTAAAAGATAATAATAATAATAATAATATAATATTATTATTATGCAACCTGTAGGCACTTAATAAATATTAATGGAGAAATGAAAGAGACAGATAAATGGTAGAGAGCAGGCTGAATGATGGAAAGAAGGGAGGATCAGAGCAAAGATAAGAGATAACAGCAACTCAAGCTCTTGGCACCTTAAGCCAGTGTCTGTCACCAATGGTAACACAGAAAGAATCATGATGCTTTAAGTCCAGGGCAGTGTTTAATAAACGCAGGGCTTAGTTTCTGGTGAGGGATCATCTCACCCTGAATTTCTGTAGCTCCATGCAGTTAATGAGGCATCTAACAGCACCTGTTCAGATTTTACCCAGGAAGAAATGTAATGGGTAGGACACAGGAGGTAAGACACAAGGCTCACATTCATCAATGCACATTGCTGGTTTTCCAGGGACAGCAAAATATTTAACAGCTGAGCAGCAAATCCCATTTGACTGTTTAACTAAAAGGTAATGATTAATATCAAGCTAAAAGTGTGTGCCTTTCTACATTTTTATTAAATAAAATACACTAATGGCATATGTATGAAATAAAACTGCATTTTCAACAAGGTTTTCATTCTCCTGTGAACTAAGCATCACAGGATGCTTGGTTCTATGCGTTTAGTCATCCATCCATTTATTCGAACAAACATCTCTTAAGTGAATATTATGTGCCAGGCTTTATCCCACCCAGAGCAGGACTAAAAGATGAATAACCTCAGAGTCTGAGGACTAGGGCGGAGCGGGAAGGAGAAAGAGACACACATGCGCGTGCTCATGAGCGTGCGCGCGCACACACACACACACACACACACACACAGAATAATGTAAATGCAATACGATGTGATAAAACACAGACTGAGTCAGCATGCAGCAGGCTCACAGGTAATCTTTAAGCAGCGAATGAGTCAGGAGTCAGCTACAGATCAGAGAAACTACACTATCTTGTTTAAGGAGCAAGAGATTTAACACAGGGAACTAGGTGCTAACAAAATCATGGAAAGGTCAGAAGGAGCACTGGGTCCATGCTGAGCCTGTACAGCAGTCCTAGGAGGATACTGCAGAACTGCACCCCAGGGGGAGCTGCCCTCTTGGCCACCTTCAGGAAACAGGAATCCAAAGACCCCAATGCAATGCTGGGTCCAGAAATGCACCTCATTAGCAGCTCTCCAGAGATGACAATTGTTCATTCCTGCTAAATCCTTACTGGGAGATAGATAGAAAGATAGGCAGGTAGGTAGGTAGGTAGGTAGGTAGATAGACAGAAAGATAGACAGACGATTGATAGATAGATGATAGATAATTAATAGATAGATCGATAAAGGTCTAACAGACCACCATAGCTCTTGCCATTTAACTCAGTTCTGAACTTAAGTCTTACATAAATCCACCTGATTAGCAGAGCCTGAAATCATATCTGGACCCCTAACTGCAAGGGAGTCTCTCTGTAGCCTTAGCAGTCCAGGAGCACTGAGAGAAGGTGTGAACAGGTATGAGTGTGCCCAACTAGCACACCCAGCCCAGCGGAGAATGTAAAGATGGACAGATCACAGGGTGGAGAAGGGGAAGAGCTGCAGCTAGGAGGCTCAGCATGTGCGTGAACCTAACCAGCACTGGACGTATGTCCCGGACGAGCTATGAATAGGACCAAGGACAGCATTTTAAATGTCACCACCTTTTGGGTTGTCATCATTACTGACATGTTGACAGTAAAGTCAAATCCACATGAGTGCAGTGTTCTGGTGGAGCAAATAGGAACTTGGAGTCGAGACACAGCAATGTTCTTCCTAGCTCTGCCACTTACAGTGTTCCTGGGATGTCACTTAACACCTCTGGCTTCATTTTTGCCATCTGCAAAATAGGGATAATTACCATGATCCTTTACTAGTAAGTCAGGAATTAATAAGAAACACAAACATCAAAACTAATCATCTTGGTGGGAGTCGTTTTACACACACTAATTGGATATTTATTTAATGGGGGGGGGGAGGGGAAGCTTCCCAGCATTTGCAGAAACTCTCCTAATAATACAGTATTACAATTTTGTTCGGATACTGTTAGAATAATGGACGTCCAATCAATATTTGTTGATACGAAATAAAAATGTAAGCATCATGGAATTCTGTTTTCCTTGGAAACGCAGAGCTCTTCCCAGCTTTCCTCTCGTGGCTGGTCGTAGAAACCTGCCCCAGCGCTGCGCACGTTGACTGGCAAGGTAAATAAATGAGGGAGCCAGAGCTTTGCATTGTTTACCGAGCCTTGCGCTCAGCCAAGGTGACTGCCTGGCAAGCGGAGTAGTCTTCCGTTACACAGTTTTCATGAATATGTAATTCATCTGGTCGCAATAGATGTATTTCATGCCATTTGGAAAGCCACATGTTCTTTCCTTGCAATAATGGCCTCTTCTACCCCTGTGCAGAGACGAGGAGGTTCAGCAGCTGTTGAAGGTCAAGCTACCACTGAGTTACCGAGTTACAGCACACAGACGGTGGAGACCATGTGGCATGTAAATCACCTGCAGCAGCACGGGTGACGTCAGATGGCAGGGAACTTTAAACACCTCTCTCTCCCTCTCTCTCTCTGTGTCCCCCTGCCCTTCCCCCAGACCAAGAGGAAAGGGGAATCCAAGCAAGCTATAAGAGATGATACACAAACAGATAAGCTTTTAAAACAGGTGACGAGCAGAGAAAATACAGCGAAACATGAACTGACAATACGATTTCATTGGATTTTCTGTCTCACCATCTGCATCTATGTGACAGTCAGTGAGGAAGAGAAAGGAGACCAGTGTGAAACCAGGAAGCCACAAATAACGCCAGAATTAGACCCTGGTAGGTAAAAGCTGGGAAGAGATGTCTTCAAAGCGACCATCTACCTCTCCACTGTGGAAGGAAAGAGTAATTCTGAGTTGTGAGCTTTCCCTAGAGGAATGGAGCTAGTAACATAAGTCACTGCTGTGTCTCTGTTTCTTCATTTTCACACACACACACACACACACACACACACACACTGAAGAAGAAAGAGAAATTTCACAAAGATGTCCTATGCCTTATCCAATTAACAATTACAAAATGAGAAATATGACAATCCTATAATTGAATTGTCACCAGCAGTACAAGAGGGCAATGCCAAAGTTTTCTTGTCCTTATAATGAGATTTTCCTTATATTAAATGTCTTTTATTCCATCTAGCTTATGCCAATTACTCCTGTCTTGTCTCTCTAATAAGAATAACTGATGCCCACATACTTCCTATCTGCCAAAGTCTTATTATCCTTTAGTCTTCCTTTTCCCCAGAAAGTAGCTAACACTCTCGATTTTATAAAGAATCCCTTAAAATTGATTACCATTTCAAGAAGTTTCTTTGGAATTTTGGCCAACTTACTGCTATTAACAGAATGAAGTGTTTAAGTGTTAAGAATGCTTTACACCTGCAGATTAACTAGCACAAATCGGTGGTTTATATGGCTAGGTTAAGCTGAGATTTCTTTTTTTTTCCCCCTCTGCTTTAATGTTTTTAATGTGTGGCAGCCATCGAGAGTTTGTATAGAGCTATGAGAAGATAGTCGTG
This sequence comes from Prionailurus bengalensis, assembly GCF_016509475.1. Classification (NCBI taxonomy): domain Eukaryota; kingdom Metazoa; phylum Chordata; class Mammalia; order Carnivora; family Felidae; genus Prionailurus; species Prionailurus bengalensis. The sequence goes on along the minus strand of NC_057343.1, from coordinate 105,233,228 downwards.
GCCTTAAGGGGTGGTCCAAATATGGGTATCACAGAAGAATGGCACCTGTGACATCAGCTGAAATACTGTGTTTAAAGGGTTGTTATAAGGACTTAATAAGGGCAGAGCAGAAATTGTGGGTATAGAAACCCACACAGGAATTATGGGAACAAAGACCATACAGAGCTAGGGAGCCCAGCAACATGGCAGGAGGCCTCGGGTTGAACCTCACAGGCCATTCTGCCAGCATTCTCTGGTCGTCTCAGGACTCCTGGCCCTGCCATGAGTGCCTTCTCTGGGGCAGACACCCTTCCTCAGCAGGCAGGAGTCATGCAGATATGGCTTGGTTCAACGGGATACCAGGTGGTCCTCCAAGGCTCAAGAGCATGACTGTCAAGTTTACCAAGGGGGCCCGTCTGCCCTTATCAGCTAGAGAACACAAATTCTCTGGCTTACTGTGGGGGGGATGGAGCGGTCAGCCAACTCCTTCAGGGCTAAAGAAGAACATTCTCCAGCTTCTCCAACCAACAACCCAGGCAGGATTCTCAAAGCGGGAGAAGACCCTGGAGATTTCTTGCCTAAATGTCCAAATACAACATCGTATTGTATTCATAGTCTCTGGGTACTTACTCTGCTTTTTGCTTCATTTTGCCTGAGCAGTCTCAGTGCCCGTGAAGTGCCTGCAGTACGGGTGGAAGCTTCCACAGAGGCAGTACATACTGGCCACAGACGATACCTTTGCCAGCTGAAATTGTTCCCATTCTCTCCAAGCTGCGTACAGAAGACAAAACACAAAAACACCTGCCTTATTAATTATTCTAACCATTTGCCAGTTACTTAGGTTTTCAGGAAATGGTTACGTGTTTTAAAAGCACATTCGTGTTAAACACCCATGTAAATGGAGCGCAGAAATGAACCGAAAAGGTGCCGCGTAGGATCCTTGTTCATGGAGGCAGTAGTTCTTTCCCAATGTCAACGATTTCACCCAACGGACGTTAAACTATTACCAAGTCATCTTCCCTCCCAGGCCTCAAAGACAGACGTAATTTCATACAGCTCTCAGACTTGATGGCTAATTGCAATAGTGCTGAACACAACATCTGGACTCACTACAGGAAATCATTCCCTTCGTTTTGAGAGCCGGGCGCAAACCTGAGGGAGCGGCATGTAAGAGCTTCTGCTAGTAAAGAAACGCATCACAAGGGTTTTCTATGAAGTGAAGCAGGAGACTGACAAGAAGCGAAAACTGAACTTCAGAGAACAACCTCCTGCCGTCAAAGTGGTCATCTATTTGGAATGCGTAGATTTACAAGATGGTAGGGCAAGAGATAGAGAACACAGGATTTTTCACTCTTTTTTAAAAGTAAATTGCAAACACTTGGAGAGCCTGGGTGGCTCAGTCGATTGACCATCTGACTTTGGCTCAGGTCATGATCTCACGGTTCCTGAGTTTGAGCCCTGCATCAGGCTCTCTGCTGTCATCACAGCTGTGTGCATGCATGCTCTCTCTCTCTCTCTCTCTCTCTCTCTTTCTCTCTCTCAAAAATAAATAAACATTTAAAAAAAACACACACAAACACTCTTATGATTGGCCAAAATCATGCACGGTACCCTAAAAAGGATGATAGAAAAATTGCAGGGTAGATTTTTAATAATAATTGTATTTGCAACCTTGGTCCTATCCCAACAAGTTGGAGAGAAGGTTGACCCAAGTCCCCAGGCTAGAGACTGTGGAAATCCAATATATCTCTAAATATCTGGGTTAGAGAGAGGGTTTTACAGTCACAAAATTACTCTTTTCAGCCTCTACCAAACTGATGTTCACTCTGAGACTTCCTGTGATCACACTTTTTATGTTAGTAGCCCTAACATAGAACCCGAATCCTTCTCAGAGACTCCACTTGTCACTTGTCCCCTCACCTTTACCACCTCTGCCAACAAGTTTTTGCTAGCAGAAACTTCACTGAAAAGGCGGGAGCCACCACATGGCTGTGATGGGGGACACGTTTTGCAGGCTGTCACGTCTTACACTGTAAGAAAAGCACTTGAGAACCGCTTAGCTATCAGCAATTTCTTAGTGGGTGTAGCCAACCTCACCATTTAAGCTCCCACGGTTTTGCTGATTCTTCTCACTACTCTCCCTTCACACCTGTTATGGGTTGAATTACATCCCTCAAAAAGATATATTTGAGCCCAAACCCCCACCATCTGCAGACGTGACCGTCTTTAGAAATAGAGTCTTGGGGAGCCTGGGTAGCTCAGTTGGTTAGGCATCTGACTCTTGGTTTCGACCCAGGTCATGATCTCACGATTCTTGAGTTCGAGCCCTGAGTCAGGCTCTGCACTGCCAGTGCACAACCTGCTTGGGATTATCTCTCATTCTCTCTCTCTCTCTCTCTCTCAAAATAAATAAACTTTTAAAAAAAGAAAGAAAGAAATAGAGTCTATGCAGACGTAATCAAGTTAAGATGGCGTCATTAAGGGTGGGACTGATCCAATTTGACTAGGGTCCTTGTAAGTAAAGAAGGGGCACAAAGACACACAGGGAGAATGCCTTAAGACCACAGGGTAGAGATTCGAGGGATGCAGTCTGCAGCCACAAGCCAAGGAACACCACAGATCTCCAGCCACTGCCAGAAACTAGGAAGAGGCACAGGCAGATTCTACCCAGAGCTCCATGAGAGAACATGGCCCTGCTGACACCGATTTCACATATCTCACCTCCAATACTGCGACAGAATAAATGTCTGTTATTTTAAGCGCCCCCCCCCCCAGTTTGTGGTATTTTGTTACCTCAGCCCTAGGAAAATAATACAACACCTTCCCCCCACCCTTCTCTCTCTTTCCCTCCCACATTCTTGGCAGGGATACTTAGCATCGCTTTTATTATCTTGACACCTACCCAACTTTGACCCGTGGGCAGCTAATGAATGTATTTTCTTATTCAAGGACAGCTCCCTCCCAAAGGTGCCAGCGGTCATGAAAATATTGTTTTCTCCTCTAGCTATAATGTATTTAGATTATAAAAACAATCCAAGTGCCCCCATTAGATTTAGGGGTCAAAACAAACTAGCTGCTGCAGACCCTTTTGCTTCGTAATCACTGACAGCTTTCTGGTATGAGTAGGGACGAAGACCTGCATGCTTGTCAAAGCCCACAAAGCTGGTGTGAACAGGCATCTCCTTCCCTCTGCCTCATCCCGGACTGCTCTCCCACTTTCGCTCTTCGCGTTGATCATACTGGCCTCTTTCAGTTCCTTATTTTCCACACAGCATGGACTCTACTGCTCCTGCTGCCTGGAACTCCTTTCTCCAGACCCCTGTCCCAGCCCCTCTTTGAGCAAATGCCTAGTTACTCTCTGATCGCAGCTCAACTGTAATTTCCCATGAGAGGCCTCTCCTGCTGCCCTGGGACTGAGTCACATTCCCCAATCACAGAACTTTATGGCACCCACTGCTTTTCCTTAGTAATGTTTACTAGTTTTTAATTACAATAGAAACTCTTTTGATTGAGCTGGGGGCGGGGGGTGGGGGGGAGAGGGTTGAATTTACTGACGTTTTCAAATCCATCTGTAAAACGTACTGACTGATGGCCCAAAGCATGATAGATGCTTGTGGCTTCTGTAGCCTAATACCCCCATCCCTTCTATCCCCGCCAACTGAGAGTGGTTGTTTTTGTTCCCTAACCTGTTTACGGCAGTTGTACTTGGTGACTATAATTATGTAGTTTAATTAAATATCACATCAACTAATCAAATATGGACATAAAAAGAGAGTTGCCATTTCTATGAAAACTAAGTTACGGGGTGCCTGCGTGGCTCAGTCGGTTAAGCATCCAACTTTGGCTCACGTCATGATCTCAGAGTTTATGGGTTCAAGCCCCACATCAGGCTCTACACTGACAGCTCTGAGCCTGAAGCCTGCTTCAGATTCTGTGTCTCCCTCTTTCTCTCTCTCCCCCCCCTTCTGCTTGTGCTCTCTCTCAAAAATAAATAAATAAACTAAAAAAAAAATGTTAAACGCTTTGAAAAGACTTGAAAAAGCTGAGAGGAAATTGCTCTCAGATTAGTGATAGGTAAGACAAGTGTAAAGGACCAGAGGAAAAAAATAATAAAAATTTAAACGAACTCAAATTATTTTGCAAGTGTCTTTAAGTTCTCCCTCTATATTAAAGTATCTGAAACTGAAAATTGTAGATGATATGCATTTGAGTAGGCTGTATGCAAGAAGCGTGACCCTATCAAATTTGGCAAATAAATGTTCATTTATGTATTTTAAGTAAAAAATAAAAGTTTTACATATATATATATATATACACACACACACATATATATACATATATACACACACATACATTTACAATGTGTGTACACACATATATGTATACACACACATATATAAATATATATATGTATATATATATATATGAATGTATACATATACTTATGTGTATGTGTATATAAATACACATCTGACCCTTCTTGAACAGCACGGGTTTGAACTGGGTGGGTCCACTTATACACAGATTTTTTTTCAACACAGTGAAGTACTGTAAATGTATTCTCTCTTCCTTGTGATTTCCTTTTTTTTTTTTAATGTTCATTTTTTTTTTTAATTTTTTTTTTTCAACATTTATTTATTTTTGGGACAGAGAGAGACAGAGCATGAACGGGGGAGGGGCAGAGGGAGAGGGAGACACAGAATCGGAAACAGGCTCCAGGCTCTGAGCCATCAGCCCAGAGCCCGACGCGGGGCTCGAACTCACGGACCGCGAGATCGTGACCTGGCTGAAGTCGGACGCTTAACCGACTGCGCCACCCAGGCGCCCCAATGTTCATTTATTTTTGAGAGAGATAAAGTACAAGCGGGTGAGGGGCAGGGAGTGAAAGCAAGAGGATCTGAAGCAGGCTCCACGCTGACAAGAGAGCCCAATGTGGGGCTCCAACTCACCGACCGGGAGATCATGACCTGAGCCGAAATTGTACCGTTAACCAAATGAGCCACCCAGGTGCCCGCCCCTTGTGATTTTCTTAATAACATTTTCTTTCCTTTAGATTGCTTCGTTGTAAGAATACAGTATATAATACATATAACATACAAAGTATGTGTCCATCCATTTTTATGTTATCAACAAGGCTTCCAATCAACAGTAGGTCATAAATTAGTTAAGTTTGGGGGGAGTCAAAAAGTCATACATGGATTTATGAGGTGTGGGTGCCCCTGGCCCCCTTGGGGTTAACCCTCAAGGGTTAAATGCATATGTACGTACACACACACACACACATATTTAATGATTTCCCACTTTAACTGCATTTTCCAATTACCTAATCATCTACTAGTCTTGTTCTCACCAGAGCAGAGGCCTCTTACAGTATGTATTTACTGTTGTGATCATGTGATTAATATTCATCTCCCCCCCTTGATGGTGAATTCCATTACAACAAGAAGCGTGTCTGTTAGATTCAACCCCAGAGTTGAACTCCTACTGCCACAAGGTACATACTCAGTAAGCACTATTCTGAATAAATAAGTGAAAGATAATTTTGCTTAATTTTGTCTTGTGCAGATGTAACAGATAATATAGCAAAATATTCAAGCATAGTATTGAAAGATGCCCGAAGCAGTGAAAAAAAAAAATTATCCCTCAGAACTCCTCAGAGCGGTAAGTGTTAACTTTAATTCTGTGCAAGACTGTCCAGAGTGTTGGGGCATATCTGAGGACAGCAGTTTCTTTTCTTTCTGATGGGTAAACTGACTGCCCTGTTTTATCTGAACAGGACTCCATGGATGGGTATGAACCTGAACCAGAGAACAAAGGAAACACATTTTCCTCTTTTCTCGTCTCTTTATGTTGTGAGAAATCTATCGTCCTCCATGATAGGAGGCTTAGTGAAAATAACAGATGGGTTTAATCCATAAAAATGAAAAAAACTTTTCCCATTTCAACTCCATTTCCTGCTTTTCTAGGTAAAACAAAACTTTCCCTGAGGAAATGATGTAAATACACTCACATGTTCTTAAAAGATCCCACATAGCACAAAATATTGCTATGAACTACACCATGGTTTTTTTCATTTATGTTTAAAAAGTAATATGAATGTGGTAGTAGGAAAAAACGATAGAACTTATGCAGTGCTTTCCAATCCCTGTTTCATTGTGACTTCCCTCCCTAAGCTTCAATTTCCTTGTCTGTCAAATGAGGTCGGTAAAAATATACATACCCTACCTAGTTTACAAAATTATTGTAAAGGATTAATTTTCATAACGTACATGAAGACTTCTGAAATATTATAAAAGGTGATACAAATGCATAGTGTCATCGCTACTCCACGGTCTCTGTGCCACATTTCCTCAACAGCTTCTGTCCCTGCCCTTCTTCACACAATTCACTTCCTTTAACACAGACACAAGCAGTCTTCTGTTATTGCACTTGACTGTACGACGGAGGCTACTGATTTTGGAGAAGATAATCATGGTCCTGCTCCAAAAAACCTTCTGGGGAAATCCATGGGATACTCAATCCACATCTCTGCCCAGAATCTTTTCTAGACAGACTTAACATTTACTTATTTTTGAGACAGAGAGAGACAGAGCATGAACGGGGGAGGGGCAGAGAGAGAGGGAGACACAGAATCCGAAGCAGGTTCCAGGCTCTGAGCCACAGCCCAGAGCCTGACGCGGGGCTCGAACTCACGAACCACGAGATGGTGACCTGAGCCCAGTCGGACACTTAATCGACTGAGCCACCCAGGCGCCCCTTTTCTAGACAGATTTAGAGAGGAGGCATAAGTCAAGGACTCTGTTAAAAAGCACAGTCTCATTGCCAGTATGAGTTTAAACTTTAACAGCTTTGGTATCCATCTGTAAAATGTCACTTCTGTTGGTTCCATCCTAGCAGCTCAAACATAGAAAATCACAAATCCACCTCCCTCAATAAAATATAAAAGTCTAGAGTGTCTGCATAATATATGTGCACTCAAGCTACACTAATTTATCCCACAATTACTTTTATTTTTTAGCATTTTTATTTGGCTCTTATACTACATAATTAATGATGTTTACATGAAAGGTTCTTTAATGTAAACAGCATAAGTGGATTACTGAGCAAGCCTTAAAACAAACATTTTTCTCCTTTTAAAATTTTCTTCACTCTCCTCTGGCACAAGAGCAGAGTTTTTTTTAAATGTCAAGGGGAATATAGAAATCAGGCTTCTGAGGTCCATTCCCTCCTAGTAAGACAGGCTTATAATTCTGTTTCCTGTAATGGTTGGCCTGGGGGGGTTCAACAGTGACCCTGCTGACCCAACACATCCAGACTCAGAAGGCTGTCTTTTCTTTGGGAGGTTGCCACTGTTTTTCTCCATGACCTTAAACATAACACAATATCTGGCCCTTCCAGATCATTTCCTGCAGAGTTTGCAGTGCTGGGGATGAGACACTCGTGAGATAAATAAATAAGCTCACTGTAAAGACCCGAGAAAGGCCACGGGAGAAAACCTACCAGGTTTCTAAACCCTTCCACCATCACAATTATGTCAACATCACCCAACTGTGGCTATTACTGGGGACTGTCCCTCCTAGTCAAAGTTCAGATCGCATGTTTTTTGAGTAGCAGTATGGAGACAGATTACTGTAAAATAGAGTTGGCATGATAGTCACTACCTGTCAGGACACATATTATTGTTTTAAGGTATTCTCAAGGGAAAGCAGTGACATCAAAAGCCTTTCCTTTACTCCTGTTCTCCCAAAGGCAAAGCCAAGGAGCTGGGAGTGAAGATACCTCCCTTCACACCACACACCCAGCCCTCAGGAGGCCTTGGGCGAAGCCTGGTTCCAGGTCATCTCTGGAAGAAGAAAGGGTGATGTGTCCTTTAAGACACCCTTCAAGCTATCTCAGGAGGTACAGACCAGACTATACCAGCAGGCTTCCTCCAGAGCAGCCTTTAGTCTCAGGAGTGAACATAGAGCTGGAAGAGCCTTGAGATCCACCAGAAGAACTCAGCCTATGTGAGAGATCCTGACACCAGTCCTATCAAGATTCCCAGGGTATAGTTTGGAACTGAAGCCCAGACCTGGATGGAGGACAAGAGATAGGTCAGGCGCCCCTGACAAGCATGTTTGGAGTGAACATAACTGTATAAGACCTATTGCTATACTAAGACCTTCATATTCTCTAAACGCTCTTACTTGTACATCACTTCAGATATGTTAAAATGTGTACACATCCCACATTTAATTATTTTGCTATGAAGAATTTTATAATTTTGCTTTTGAAATTATTTGGCTAAAGTAATTAATTTAAAATATGCTGTGATTTCAGGGCGCCTGGGTGGCTCAGTCAGTTAAGCGTCTGACTTCAGCTCAGGTCATGATCTCACGGTTCGTGAGTTTGAGCCCTGTGTCAGGCTCTGGGCTGACAGCTCAGAGCCTGGAGCCTATTTCAGATTCTGTGACTCCCTCTCTCACTCTGCCCCTCCCCTGCTCATGCTCTCCCTCTCTCTCTCTCAAAAATAAAAATTTTAAAAAATTGTTTTACATAAAAGAAAATATACTGTGATTTCTCAACACTCATCATGTATATCCAGGAATTTTCAGTTAAGAGCATCTCATCTACAAACTATTTTCTAATGTAGTGAAATTGTTATGAACAACAAATCCAGCAATTAATGAAGCTGACACAGTATTATATTTTGTGACCATTTAATAAATGTTTCATTTTGCTCTGACAGTTTTAATTTGTAATGTTGGAGACTGTAACTTCTCCAACTCAGACTCCAGACATTTTCCCAGACACAGCTCAAATGCTGAGCACTGTTTTCCCTGTGTTTAGAGGCAAAGCTTGTCCTCTGGGTTTGTGGCATTCAGTCAAGCACTCCTGAAAAGACTAGGCCTGGAGTACAGTGAGTTCTTAGCCATTTCATGGAACTTGCACCTTAAACCAAAACAATCATGAGGAGGTACCATACCTTGTGCCTGAACAACCCAAGAAATTCTTATCAAATTCAAATTCTGATGATTTTTGTGAATTTTTGACTCCTTACCGAAATTTGCCCACCACAAATACTGAAAGACTTCACTATTGGCCTTTGGCAAAGTCATACTTTTCCTGCAGTGGGTGAAACCAGCTTTCATAAATCAAATTTATTTTGTTTTCCAATAAGAAATGAGATGTGGAAGCTGATTTGGAGTTGTACTCCCAGGAAGCTTTTCTATCACTCCACAAAATGTGAGTCATGCATGTTCCACCAAGGTGTTTATAACTAGACTCAAGATAACTTCTTTAAAAATAATGTATCAGCAACTGTGCAGTGGAGTGTACTTTGTAGACTGATTTTTTTTCTTCCCCCAGAAAGGCATTAGGTCTTATCAGTGTATCAACTCAAAAATAATCATAGGCAGTCTACTGACAGTCACAAATTGCCCTCTTTTCTATCAGCAAATGCTAGAATGATACAGTAAAAATTTGGGAACTCTACTTTCTAGATGTGTCCTCCAACAATATCACATCATTAGAGTGGTTTGTTTAGGGGATGCACTCCTGACCTTATTTTTTTTTCTATCTTTCTTTTAAATCACTAAATTCATACTGAGTGTATAGTGATAAGCTCATGGTTACTGGCATCAGACAGGATGAGATGGAATCCCGTCTTGACCATTTTCTAGCTCTGAGAATTAGGACAAGTTATTGTTTTTTTCATCTGCAAAATTGTAGCAATAAGGCTTAAAAGGATGGTTCTCAAGAGTAAACAAGTTAATGAGAGTAAAACTGATGTGAGCATTCAATGTTGGCTTTGAGCACTAGTCTTATTTTATTTTCTCACTATTTCGAGTACCACCATTCAAGTCCTGGGGCCTCACCCCTGGACTACATAGGGGCCTCCTGCCTTTCCAGCTTGTGCTCTGCTCTCACCTACCCCAGCCCCTTCTCATCTCCTTCCCAAAGATGAGTGAGACTTTCACTATGGAAAGGCAATCAGTTCAAGCCCCTTCCCACACACAAACAAAAACAGAGTAAAACAAAAATTCCTCCAGCTGTCCTTAACACAAAACTAAAAGAAAGGCCCTAGGCATGGCCTGGCTCCTGCCTATCCTATGCAGACAGTTTTCACGTCTCTCCCCTCTCCCTCTATGCCTCAGCCATACTAGTCAGTCTTCTGGGCACTGCCCGTGCCAGGCTCCCTCCAGTGCCCCCTTCCCCAGGCCTGGAGAGCTCTGTCCCTGCCCAACCTGGTGCTTCACATCCCAGCCTAAAATCTACTTCTTCAAGTGGTCACTTCCATCATTTCATAGGTACACATTCCTTCCCTTTCAACGCATTTAGCTCACTGAAGGCATGGCCTATTTAAAGGATAATGTCCTTATGTCTGATTTGTTTACGTAACTTTACATCTGAGAAGGGTACAGCTGCCACTTTCATTCATCATCTTGTTCCCCATAACCTAGCTCAGCCAGAATCCAGGGGAAGAAGGCAGTAAGCGTTAAATGAATGAGTGAACAAACGCAGAAATGAGTTAAAATAGCCTTACAAAAAGTTGGCTCGTTATGAAATGGTTCCCGAACAGGCTGAGTCACTTTTCCAAGGGCTTATTTTGTTTTCTTTTTCACTTTGGCCTTGGTTTTTGCCTGTCTCCTTACCCGCGCAACAGCCCAGGCGCGGCCGCCACCCTCAGAAGACTGACACGAGGTCCCAGAAAGAAATCCGAGCAGCAGCAGGCCGGGGCGGAAGTGCGGGGCAGGGGGCGGGCACCGGGCCGGCTCGGGCGGAAGTGCCGGGCGCGAAGCGGAAGCGGCGAAGTCGGCGGGCGGCTCAGGTGGGTGCGGATGGCCAGGCGGCAGCAGGTGGGTGCTCACATCCCCGCCCACAACCCGCACGCGGGCGGGAGGCGGGGCACGCGAGCCCGTGGCTGTGCCATGCGCTGCCGATTTCGATTGTTGTTAGGAGAGACTTAAACCGGGAGCCATTAATCCATGAACTTCAGCGGGGGGGAGGGGGGGGAATTATTGGCGCGCGCGCGCGTGTGTGTGTGTGTGTGTGTGTGTGTGTGTGTGTGGGCGGGCGCGTGCGATGGCGCTCTGGGAAGTGAACAAAGTAACGAGCGGGAAAAGGCGTTTTTTAAACAAAAAGCAGAAAACATCTCAGCTTTACTCTCTTTCCAGTTTTTCACAGATGCCCAGTCCTGGGTTTAAGTCAATTCACTGAAGTGGCAATATAATCTCAATTGGCAGCCCGCAGACATGACTGCCTTTTTAAATAAATTTTTTTGAGCAGCAATGTTGGCCTTTAATTGAGGGTGAAAAGGTTGAAAGGTGCCGTAGGCAACGTTGTGAGTCCCGGGGCTTTCTGGACCTCCTCTCTGCTTTACTGGCAAAAGCCGTCCCCTGGGTGGGGAACAATGTGAGACTAAATCAGAAATTGTACAGTTCTCAACAAATACTTAGCCTTGTTGGTCACCCCTGATGAATACCACAAGATGCAGGGTTTTTTTTGTTTTGTTTGTTTGTTTGTTTGTTTGTTTGTTTGTTTGTTTGTTTTGGAGAGAGGCTGGGAGTGAGAGAAAGGGAGGAGAGAATCCTAAGCAGGCTCCATGACCTGGGAGTGGGAGTGGGAGAGCGGAGAGCTCAATCTCACAACTGTGAGATCATGACTTGAGCCAAAATCAAGAGTCCCATTCTCAAGGGACTGAGCCACACAGGCACCCCTCATACAGTTTTTTAATAGGTCCAGAGGTAAAGAAGTCCCAGTGAAATTACTAACATGAATAGGAAAGTACCTGTTTCTAATGCTGTCTTTAACAAGGTTTTTCCTGGATGATCTTTATTCTTGTTTCTTATTATAAAGTATTTCATATATACACACACACACACACACATACACACACACACACACACACACACACATACATACATACATACACAGGGCCACCTGTGTGGCTTAGTTAAGCATCCAGCTTCGGCTCAGGTCATGATCCCCTGCTTCGTGGGTTTGAGCCCCACGTCAGGCTCTGTGCTGACAGCTCAGAGCCTGGAGCCTACTTCAGATTCTGTGTCTCCCTCTCTCTCTGCCCCTCCCCTGCTTGCACTCTCTCTGTCTCCCCAAAAAATAAACATTAAAAAAATTTTTAATAAAATAAGATAAATATATATACAGTGTGGCCCAGCTTGACCACAAGCTATAAGCTCCTCCTTAAGAGGGATAGTGTCTAGGACCTGTTAAGCCCCCAACACTTTCTAGCACATTTCCCACCATAAGCAGGGCTCTTGTAATACATTGCCTTGGTTAAACAGTTACTGGTTAAGAGACATACTGGAACCATGTCTCAGTGTGCATGGCACTGTACAAGTTGAGGTAGCTATTACAGGCCGCAGTCTTCTCATTTAGTAATTTTATGAGGAATAACTTATGAAAATGCATATGAAGCTCTTTGTTCTTATTTGGAGCTGTATACATTGAGATTTAAAACACTTGGAAAAAGATGTGTCCCCTGGAAATACTGAGTGATTATGGTAATATCAGGATAAGGCAGGGCTAAATCCTGCTTCTGTGTGAAATGTCATAGCCTAATAACCTGGGTTCTGTTCTGCTGAAGAATTGCCTGGAACCAGAAAGGTACTGTTGTGAAAATTAAGATTCGTGGGGCTGGTGCTTTAGACAGGCAAACTCCCCAGATTTCCTTTCTTCATGCTTGTTGTGGTCAGTAGTAGCCGCTTGCTGGGGAAGAATCAGTTTTATTTTTGTCTCCTTCACTAGAAGAAAATGTTGCTATGTGGTTTTATTGAGATAGATTGATGGCAGGTAAGGTAATAGAAATGAGGATTTTCCAAGTTGGGAATGTACTGGACTGTATTTCTATTTTATTCCAGATGCCTAGCTCTGTTGTACCTTTAAGTACCAGAGGCAGTGTGGAGATAGGCCTTCAAAATAAGTTATTTTTTGTTTGTAAAGTTTTTGTATTTCATAACATGTGCATACTCTAGATGGCTGCTACATTCAGTTACTCTAATGCCAGGGTTCGGGGTTTCACACCATAGCAAGACCTTGAGGTAATATGGTACAAATAGTAAGGTTTCTATGCTCGTTATTTTAAATCTAATTTTGCCACTATTTTATTTAAGGGGTGTACATCAGAGGAAGCCAAAAGCCAGTTGGGATAGTTCCTGCATGCAGCTTTAATCTCGTTTGCAATTATTTTGAAGGGAAGAAACCATCTGAATCCAGGGATCCACACAGGTAGCAGGGACTAGGCAAGCTTCCTTCATCCATCTCCACAGCAAGTTCAAGGGACAAAATCATTTGAGAAAGAATATGCAAAATGAGATGTCTGGGCTACGTTTCTCATATATAATTATCCCACATCACTAACATCCCAGTTACAAGAAAATGGAGTCATGAAAACATAAATTCTGGGGGCGCCTGGGTGGCTCAGTTGGGTAAGCGTCCGACTTCAGCTCAGGTCGTGATCTCACAGTTGGTGAGTTCAAGCCCCACGTTGGGCTCTGTACTGACCGTGCAGAGCCTGGAGCCTGCTTCCGTTTCTTTGTGTGTGTGTCTCTCTCTCTGCCTCTCCCCTGCTCATGTTCTCTCTCTGTCTCTCAAAAATAAATAAAAATGTTTAAAAAAATTATTAAAAAGAAAACATCAATCCTAATCCTTACCAAAGATGGGGTTTCCAGAACAAAACTCAAAATATCTTTTGTTTTAAGAAAGTATCCATCTCCAAGGATTTCAGAGCATTTCGCCAGTAGTATCAACTAACAACTGTTTTACTACTGTAGGCTTCATCACTGCAGTATTGCATTGTTTGTAAATCTTTCTTCTGCCCAAAGTGTGAGGTCCTTACGGGCAAAGAAAGCATCTTGACACTTACATTTCTAGTGCCTGACACGCTGCAAACACTCAGCACATGCTGTAGAAATGAAAAGACAGTTGTCTCTGAAGGGAGGTTGGATCTATAGCATCATTGGAAATGCAACAGGTAGAGAAAGGAATATAAAACAGTAATCTTTCAAGAGATTACTAGATGCAGTGTAAATACGGTAGTTACTAATGTTTTGATGAACAGCGTGGAGTGGGGAAGTGCATGTTTGAGAATCTCGGTATGTATGCGGTCACCAAACTGCCTTCCAAGGAGATATGACCTGATCGGCTGCAGGTCCTTGGTTGTGTTGAATGGAATATGCAAGCTGAAAGGCTCCAAGAGCGCTGTCTCCACCCTCCATCCAGCCTGCCATGCTCAACTCCTCACCCAAAGACCTGTTGAGCAAATATTTGAAGAGTGTCCTTTTGAAGGCATACTAATTTGCTAGCTTACCTAGGGCGCTAGTATCTTTGTTTCGTCCTGCCTTAAGGATAGAGGATCTATGTATGGTCATTATTTTAAGGCTAGGTTGCCCAAATACGACAGAAAGAAAGCCACAGTCATCTTCTCTACTTTGCTAACATTCCCAAGGAGTTCAAAGTTGACAGCTTTTTGTGTTGTCATGGGGCAGGCAGGTGGGACACACTGCTCCCTTCCGTTGCCGGTGGGATCGCCACAGAAACCAGAATGTTACTTCTGGAAACACATGAACTTCCTTTCTTTGTTCCTGTACTTTTTCATATTAATCATGAAATCTTGGGGAAATGGCTTCTAGTTTAGTCAGGAGGAAGGACATGAGTTTCAATGATTTGATTATTAATTCTTTACTTTTTAAAATACATAGTTCTTCCAGTGAGCCAGGAGGAAGGATACTGTTACTTAATAGAAATTCAGTCAGCTGAGGCAGCCTAGGACATTAGACTGGAGAAAAAAAAAAAAAAAGAGAGAGAGAGAGAGAGAGATCTAAGTTCAGCTCTGTTTCTCCAGGTTCAAAAATGAAGTTAATCTTTATCTTCTTAGATTTAGAGACCAAACCTCATTCTTATAATAAAAGAATTCTGCTGTCTGAAGCTGAGCCTTTCCTCACTCTCCATCTTTAAACTAAACTTTAAACAAAATGCGATATCTCATCTGCTATACTCTGAGGATTTATGTATAAAGCTTGCTGAGATTTTTTTGGGGGGGGTGGGGAAGAAAGGAGGTTGAACTTGGAGATGCCTTCTCATTCTGGAAATTCTGCGGTGGTCTCATTATGTATAAAAATAAGCCATTGTTCAAGGAAAAAATATAGAAAACCAATATAAGAACCAAAAAAATGCAGTGTGAAAGGCTTCAGTTAAACATTAGTTTCTTTATCCATAAAACAAGGGGATCTGCAAAGTCACCTCCCAGTTCCGAAATATGAAGATATTCCATGATAGATGTTGTCACAGAGTAGGATTCAGAGGATTACAGACTCTTCTCTACTGAGGGTTAGGGGAGCATGACCTCACGGGTACACTGTTTCCAACATCAAGACTGAGCAGGTCTAGGTATTGTTGATATCACAAGTCCAAGACAATGCTGGATTTAGTAACTCAGAGGTTCTACACTCACTTGCTACAAAATGGCTAAAAATGAATGAAACATCTTTTCAGCTCTTGTGTGGTCATGGGGATAACTTTGCCTCTTTGGCAAGATGAATTGGAAATAGTAGAGTATTAGTGATGAATGGAAGACACTGCCTGGATGGATGGATTTTGAACGGCAGAGAGTTGTTTTTGGAAATGGGGTTGTGTGCTTTGTAAATAGCAAGGAAACTGGCATTACTAGCTGGGTACAATAAAACTAAGATACTTTAATGAAAATGCCTTCTTTCTGGGTCAGTATTAAATATCACAGATATCTTCAAAGGGAATGGGTCATTTTGGTTAAGAAGGATAATGTGGAAAGGAGTCAGCATAAGTCCTTATGCACTTTGTTCCCATCCCTTGAACTAGAATGATTTTGCCCTCATATTAATGCCATCTTTATGGAATGAAGAAATTTTCAAATTGGTTTTTAAACTCTATTAAGCCCTCATGTATGATATAACCCAACCACATCATTGAGGTTTTCTTGGCTTTCAGGAACAGTTTGCAGCCATTATGTCGTAATTGTACTCAACATTGTTGCACGCTCTGAATTCAGAATATGCCTCTCTGGCTCCGGGCCAGACGCTGACTGAGTGTCTTTCGGAGGAGAGGAGGGGTGCAGTGTGTCCTAGCCCTATTGTGTTAACAGGAATTAGTCCAGAATCCCCTCTGGACCTCCGGGGGCTAGAGGGAATGTATAGTAAGAGTACACTGCTGTTTCTGATTAGCCTCTTCATTTTGGTTTTCTCAGCTGAATGTTCCTCTGCAAACCCTTCCCTGACATTTTCATGTGCACCAACCCCATTACCGAGCAGACTGCTCTAAAAGCAATGATCTGGAAAGTGTGACTGCTGAGGTCCAGAGATTCTAAAACAAACTCTTGTTCACACTAAGGATTCCTCTCCCCTTCCATCTCACATTTGTCGGCTTGCGAGGCAAACGAAAGCGTGCTTCTGGAGGGGGAGAAGAGCGCAGAGATGACGGGGGTCTGTCATTAAAAATTATTTTTAAAATGTGTCAAATAGTAAGAGAGAAACATACATCATTCTGCCTTTTAGGAGGCGCTTTTCCCTCTCAGAGGCTCCAACAGTTGCAAAACGAGTTCCTGGCAATGCTAACGTCCCCTCCTCTGCTGGGTCTTTTCCGATGCCAAGGCTTCCTGGTTATGATTGAGGGGCTGGAGAAGCCAGCGTGCAGTTCTGCCTGGATCTCTGTGGGAGTTCTGGTCCTCTCTAAATGGTCTGGTTAAAAACTACTCTAGATTCTTTGTTTAGGGCCTTTCAAAGCCACGGGCTATTTGCCATGCCATTTCTTCAGCGTGTGATGCCCCTTCTCTGATCAGGAGGACATCTGATATCAAAGCCTGTGGGCACAGTTTCTCCCTGTCTGTGGGAGAGGGAACAGGACAAGGGGTCGTGTTTCCGTTGTGCAGCTGATGAAACTGAAGCTTAAACGGATGACGAATTGCCAGCATCTCCGAGCTAATTAGTGGCAGTTGCCTGTCTTCAGGGTTTAGGTCTATGAAATCCTCGCCCAGAAATGCACCCAGGAATTCAAACATGCTGAATTCCAGCCGAAACTCTATATAAAGAGTGATTTTTGAAACTCTAAATGAGGAATTACCCATTTGTGCTCCCCCCGCCCCCCACCGCCCAACTGAGGATTTAGTGGGAGCTGTGTTTATTTACAGGTATTTTACCCTCCCTACACAAGTTATTCAGAATTACTTTGGAACAAGTTTTGTCTTGAGAGATGATCAATAAAATCCAGCTTTACCATTTCCTAGGCAGCTTGTTTGATAGACATGCATCAAGCACATCACTGGTAAAAAATTTTTTAATCTTTGAAAATATAATGGCAAGTATCGCAAAAAGCAACTGGAAAGGAACTGGCCTTTGTCTAAAACCTATCAAGGGGAAACCTCGACATCTCAAAAGTACATTTCAGTGCCCTGTTCTGTTATTTTCTGAAGCCCGAGGAAGCTAAACCAATATTTGGTGCCACGGTATTGGAAGGTCTAGATAGACAGCCAGTCTCACCTGGACTTAGTGACCTCCTGAGTAGAAGGTAAATATGTTGGTTCAATCAGCAATATCGTGTCTTAGAAATTCCTATTTAAGTAATGTCCACAATCTCAAGTTTTCGGCTATTTCTGTTTGAAATATTTTTCAGTTTTTCAATTTCCTTTTTCTGAGACTGCTATAGTAGAAGTTTTAAATCTTCCTCTTGAGGCCAGTAAAAGCACAGTTTAGTCAATAGAATCAGCATCATAATTTTTGGTAACAATACCTTACTTTTAGTATCATTTTAGTAATAAAGTTAAGGCTGATTTCTCTCTTCTGCTTTATAACTTATCCAAAGATTTTTTTACATTTATTGTCTCTTTTTGAAGCTACCCAAGCAACGTTTACCTGCACTCCTCTGCAATCCACTACTTCTGTCCTCACCAGAAATACACACTTTTAGTTAAGATGTTATTTTAGGCAAAAACCAGACAGGTAGTTCATGTTAGGGGTAGGCCTTGGTTGGAAGATTTCACTGCTTTGAAGCAACATCAGACCCATCCCATCTAATCTGTAGTAGAGTCTTTCACTACTCCTGTTCTCGTTCTGGAAGCACCTTCTCCCCTTGGCCTCTGTGATGACACACTTTCCTGGGTATCATCGTAACTCACCAATCTTTCTTTCTGCTTCCTTTGCTGGCTCCTCTCTACACAACTTCTACATGCTGGATTGCCTCAGAGATCTGTCCTGGGCCCTCTTCTTTCTCTCTATCATTCAGATAATCTAATTTCCAGATTATCTAAACAGATGATCTCATCTGTTTCCATAGCTGTAAATACAGTCCCTAAATTGATAGAATCTCAAATTTTTATCTTGAGCCCTGGCTTCTCTCCTGAATACCAAATCTGTGAAGCCACTCTCTCCATGAGCTCCAACTTGTCCCTAATAGAGCTGTCCCATATACTCCTCAATCTGTACGTGCCTCCGTTTTCCTCATTTTAGTCAATGGCATTGCCACCCACCAGAGGCTCAAGGCCAAAACTGGAATTGTTCTTACCGTCATCTTTAATCCCTCATATCCAATTCATTGCCAAGTACTATTGGCCCGATTTCTGTCCTTGTCTACACCACCATCCTTCCTTACCTTGACTAACGCAGTGGCCCCCTAACGGGCCCCTGTCCCCCACCCCCATCCATTTTTTACACAGCAGCTAAAGTGATCTTTTAGAAATGTATTTGAGATCATATCACTTCCTTCTTCTAAATCTAACTGTAATTAAAACCTCAACATAGCACATGAGGACTTAGGTGATCTGCCCCCCAGAGACTATTTTTGAGTCCTATCCCCTTCCTTGTTTACTGTGCTTAAGCCACATGCTCCTATTGGTTTCTCCCAGTAAGTTGAGGTTGTCCTCACCTTAAAGCCATTGCACTTCGTATTCCTCTCTCCAAAATGTTTCTCCTTCAGATTTTTGCACCTTCTCAGCCTTTGGTCTCAGTAAAACCAACACCTGCTCAGAGTACTTATTTCAAGGACCTGCCTTAATTACCATCACATCACCCTGCCTTACTCCCTTTCCTCTACCTGTCACTATCTGATATTGTTTGCAGCATCACTGGAATATGGATGCCACAAAGGCAGGTACCTTGCTTTCCTGGTCACCACTGAACCCAGCACCTACAATAGCATGTAACACCTGGAAAACATCAGATAATTATTGAATGACTCTCATCCCACACCCAGGCTGTCATAACTGACCTCAACTCTTACTTGCCTCTGTCTGTCCTCCTTTCCTCTGCCGTCCATCCTGAATGCAGCTGTTAGATCAGTCTTCCAAAACACAGCTTTTATCATATCACTCTGTCGCTTAAAACTCTTCAGTGGCTCCCATCAAACAGGCCACGGCATTCGTACTACAGCGCCTTTGTGTCTAATCCCAGCTTTGAGATGTTTCCCCTTTTTGGTACATATCCAAATCCGAGATGATTTAGGATCCTACTCTTGTGAAGCCACCTCTGATCTCAGCCCACAGTACTCTTCTTTTCCTTTCCCTTACAGCATTTAGAGGTGGCCGTTAAATGTTCCGGTTGTAATCCCTCCTGTATTTATATTGTTTCAGTTAAGAGTTTAACTCCCTTCTCCTGAATCCGCTGAAGTATATCCCTCTATTATTCTTGCTGCTGGTATCTAGTGTGTGGAGGTGACTTCTCCACATGAGAGTTTTACTTGGGCGGAAAGAAATGGGCTAAACACCAAGCAGGATGAAGGGGAAAAAATGGCTTAATTTACTGAGAATTTGAAGGAGGTGGGATATGGGGACAGGACACTTGTACTAAGTGGTAGGTGTAAATACCTTCAGTGAAATTGTAATCTTACTGTATTGGCAAGTCCCACACTTGAGAGAGTTAAAGGACTTACCAGAACGGTGTGTTGAATGAAAATTAACATAGCACCACTGAGTATAAACAGGGAAATAGAGACATCCAGATACCTGGAAATCCCATAGTCATGGTAGTAATGTGAAGGGGAAAAAAAAGGGGTTTTGTCTCTAGGCACTCATGTGACCAGTCATTCCTTTCTGGGACTGATTTTCTACTGCCTTCTCTGGCCCCCTATGTGGTGAAGCTGTTGGCACCGAAATCTGGAAAAAGAAGCTGCAGGAAGGGAGGTGGACATGTGGTGTGAGAGGCCTCTTCTTGTTCCCCGGGCCTGGGCCATGACGTATGGTTTCATGTGCTGTGTGGGCTTGAATCAGCAGTCCAACTCCATGGTCAGAAAGAGGCTGTGTTGATTGTTTCATGGGAGATACAAATATCGAATCATTATGTTCGTACACCTGAAACTAATAAAATGTTAATTGTGCCTCAATTCAGAAAAAGAAGAGAAGAAGGAAGCTGAGCATGACACCACGTGCCAGTGGGCCTCAGGTGGGTGGTCAGCTTGGATCTTTGTTGCAACACCTTGCCTCAGTTGGCTCCAGGGCTTAGGCAGTTCCCCTGGCCTGGGACTCTGACTGCCGAGGCTGAAGAGCCGAGCACCTGCGGTCCCACCCATGCCAGTGACTGAGGGCCCCAAGCTCTGCTTCTATCCTGTAGCCTCATTCTAGCCCCGCTTCGCCCCTTGGGGTTGATGCCTCACAGTATCTGCTCCATTTTCAGCTTTGGTTGCATCCCTTTATGTTGCCTGTCCTCGTCCCCCAAGAGCCCAGGCCAGGCTCCCACTTGTTTGGAGAGGAGGAGGCTTGGACACAGGTGACACAGAGGAGCACTGGAGAGGCAACAGGTGGCCCTGTTTCCCTGGATTAGCTCGAGCCCAATGACCAGACAAGACCCCTAAGAGCAACCTCACCTCATTACGTACACTTTCAGTCATCTAAAATGATGGGCTTTTGTTCTCGGTAGAGGTGTGTGGTGCGTGTGTGTGCATGCGCGTGTGTGCGTGCGTGCATACACACGTGTGTTTCCAGTCATTTGGGTAAAAATAGGAACGTTATACTCAGGTGGTAATGAATATGAAATGAGGACTTAGCATCTCATATGGCACAAATGACTAAATGGAAGCCCCGAGCCCCTCCTTGTGGAACACAGGTTCAGCAAGAGCTACTGTAATAGTGTTTGGTTAATGTCAGCTCAGCATTAAATTTACATTATACTCTTGCAAAGAAGCTCCAACATTACCTGTTAATAACCAAGGCAGTACGTGGGCTTAGACAGACTTGTTCATTTTGCACATGAACTAACACTGCAGCTTGCTGATGAGGGATCATGTGAGCTTGGAGATCCAGCGTGCCAAAAGGTTCTTTGTATGAAATAAAAATTCTGGTCAGTGAAGGTCAGTTTCTCTACTCAGGCGAGAACAATGTTGTTTCCCTTCTAATCAGACACACGCAGTGTTTGAAGAATCCAGGGACCCCACGTAAGTGACACGCAGCCCGAGTCTGGGCAGCTCCTCATGCAAGAAATGAATAATCCCTAATAAAGGCTCCAACGACCCTGGCTTCTTTCTGTACTGTAATCAGTTGCTTTAATAGTATGCCCTTGAGTGCCTCACAGGGAAAATGCTATAAAGTTAAGTTATTTTCCTTATCTTGCTTCAAGGAGGGCTGAATGGGTCCAATCAGTCCTCCCCCATGTTGTATTTGATTCCGCCATAAAGACCACTGGAGTCGGCCTCAGTTTGTTGAAAAGGCATTCCCTTTCTCTTTCAGGGTGATCCACGCCTCTGAGCAGCAGTGGACTTGAAACAGCAGGAGTCACCATCTTTATTGTTAGGCTGTGGAATTTGTTTTAGGCACATTCTAAATCCAGTCTTAGGCCTTTTACTTTTTTTTTTTTTTGTCTGTGACAAAGGTGACCCAATTGTGCTTCTTTGATATGATGAACACAGCTCTTTTTGCTCATATCACAGAGGCATGTAACAAAATACAAAGGATAAAATTGTGTCTATATGTAGTAAGGACACAAGTTTCATGACTAAATTCAATGACATAATCAAAAAGGTGCTGTCCTCTCCCAGTCATGAGCTAACAGACAGAGACTGCCTTTCAGAGTATTTTTTTAGAATGCTGAGATACTGTTCAAAAATAATAGAGCTAATGAAAATGTCACATTGACAGAGTAGCCCATATTAAGATTTTACTTCAAGAAGGCATGATTCAGTGAGTGTGACATTGACAGCAATAGTGTTAGGGTTTACAGAGTTAGTAAAATATTCTAAGAAGAGTATTAGAGAGTCCCAATTGGAGTATATCGTTTTTCATTTATTTCTAAAACTAAGGGGACTCCAGTGTTCAGAATTGCAGCCTTAATATCTTATTTCTGCCTAGGAGAGGTATAGGGAGCTTTTCTTCATATCATACTCTAATATAATATTCTCCTATAGTGCTTACAAAGAAAAAAAGTTAATTTAACAATGTGGTAAAATGCATGTGCCTTAGGACATTTGGAAGATACACAGGTAGTAAAATTACATAATGCTAAGTAAGGCATTTCTCAGTAAACAAATACGCCATGTTTAAGTGATTAAGTACATGAGAAAAGGTAGAGATGGAGACTAATAAAGGAAAGAGAACTAATTTTAAATAGAATGGTTGTAGCATCACTAAAGACTCAGCTCTCTGGGTTGGGTGAACAAATATTTCAGCAAATCTGGAATGAATAGCATGTCTGTTTACTATGACAGGTTTTATTTGTCTTGGGTGCAACCAAGACCACATGCTGCGTTTTGTCATGTTGGAAATACCGAAGCAGATTTCCATTGTGAATGTGAATTTTTTTTTTAAAGCCTTTAACGTCTCAACTCAGCTAGGTAAAAGCAGTAAGTTCTTTTCCTTACCAGCGAGACATCAGTAAATCTTAAACCCCTCCACCAGACGCATGTAGGTACAGTTCACTATCCTGGTGATAGTCTTAGGTCACTGCCATAGAGGGCCTGATCCTTCTCATTTCTAAGATCTGTGGTTCTGTCTTTAACGAAACTAATATTTTGTTTCCTTTCTCCTTCATATAGTACACCTTTTTAGATTCCATTCCCCAGGAAGATGTGCCACTGTGGGTGTAGGTCCTTCCCAACCTACACCCAACCTGGTTTTGGTTCCCAAAACCAACGGGGGAGAAATTGTTACCTAGAGTAAACATGGCAAACAGAGACCTTCCCTCCTCATTTATATCATGTGTAGACAAAGCCATGCTTGGAAGCTGTTGTTTTCAACCACATTTACGTACTGGAGTTGTTGATTCTGCTGAATTTATAGAAAATGTGTATGCCAGGGCTTACCACTTGGTTGAGAGTAGCACAGCGTACTGTGAAACTGTTTAGATCTACTTTCCATCTTGGAATAATGCTGAGTAGCAGATCCTTGCACAGTGCTCATCACGTTCCCTCCTATGCGTTAGGGAGATCACTCAGTTAGCAGGGAGATCCAGGGACAAGTGGAAGGCTACCAGTTTAAGAGTGAAGGAAAGATTATTGTGTTACAGATCAGAATCCAATCTTTTTGTCCTCTGGTCTTTACATTAGTTTGACATGAGATGGTATTTTTCTCCAATATCATATAATTCTGTTTGAATGAGTTTAAGACTAATCTTACACTAGGAAACCTAGTCAGCAGTAGAGATTAGCACATAATTAATAAGAGTCATGCTCTGTGGAATAGAGCAGGCAGAGATATGAGTTGGTGGTGAAAGGGTTGGGACCAACTGTAGTGCCCATAGTCTTGTGGGCACCCTGAGGAACACTAACCTTTAGCTATGACATGTGATCTGCTTAATTAGTGACCACTGTGCACAATGAGTATCTGATCAGGGTTAGAGGTGAGACAAAGAGGTAGAGAAAGACTCACTCCAATACCTTAAATATTCAAACGAATATCTGAACACCTACTATGTGCCAAGTTAATTGCAGATGCTTGGGGACACTGGGGTGAGAAAGTACCTGCCCCTATGGCACTCACATTGTAGTAGAAGAGACACAGAGGTAAATAAATAGTTTCAGGCAGTAAAAGATAAAAGAAAACTGGGGCTCCTTGGTGGCTCAGTCTCTTAAGCATCCTATTACAACTCAGGTCATGATCTCGCAGTTCATAAGTTTGAGCCCCGCGTCGGGCTCTGTGCTGACAGCTTGGAGCCTAGAGCCTGCTTCCAATTCTGTGACTCCCTCTCTCTCTGCCCCTCCCCTGCTTTCTCACTCTCTCTCTCTCTCTCTCTCAGGAAATGAGTAAACATTAAAAAAAAAAAAAAAGATAAAACTATAGTGAAGCATAAGGATGCAGTGTGGTGGGCTAGTCAACCTTGGTAAGGCAGTCACTAAAGCATGACCCAGGACAAATGAGAAGCTACCTAAGAGCTTTTTATGCAAAAGGACATCGAGTGCAGAGATCCTGATGAAGAAATGATCTTTGGGTATTCAAGGAACAAAAGAGAATCTCTGTGGCTGCAGCGTGCCAAGATAAGGAAGGGAAGGTGAGGTGAAGTTGGAGAGAAAGAGTAAAGCAAAGTTAAAAAATGGATATCCCAGGAATGAATTTGTCTTGAGAATATTGATTAATGATAAGTCAACAGTGCATATGTGTTTTAAAAGTGAAATTACCATATTTGTAGTTTTAAGGACAAAGCTGGAGGCTCAGTAGAATAACTAGGAATAAGTAGGCTGTCTTATGTCGAGAAAAGTAGCAAGATGGGGGAGCTTCAAAGCCTAGTGTTTGACATGCTGCTATTACCAAGCTGTTCGTATTGGAGTATCTCCAGTAGTAACACCAGTACATGTGTGTATGTTTTAAAAGACGATGGCAATCTCCTTTTAAAATACTGAAGGAGTTGAGTAGATCTTTGTTTCTGACAAGTCAACTCGACCCAATTCTCCCCTATAGTTCCTCTTACTACTGTTCTGTGTTTCCCCATCTTTTGCAGCGGGGGGGGGGGGGGGGGGGGGATATGGATATCCTAAAAAACAGCCTTAACCTTCATTTGGGGATTTGTGCTGCTTAATTACTGTTTCCTTTACCATGAAGGGGGCTGTGTGTCATTGAAAGCTTGCCAATAAGATAAGCTATCTCTGCAAATAAAAACCATCTCAGGAAACCTCCACATTTTAGGGAATCAGGATGCTGGCACAATCTGCAGGTGAAATTTAATTTTGTATTCAAATGAACAAACCCATGCAGTTTGCTTGCAGAAACCAAGTGATTAGGCACACAGCTCATCCATAAATATGGATATTTTCCCATTCTAAGTTCTGTTTTGTTTGGAATACACTGAATGTTGAGGCAGTGTGGAGACTTGCCAAACATCTGGGCCTCTCTGACACTCCTGGACTCCAAGAAGTTCTCAAGTCTTTAAATTCCATCAGAGGCTTGCAGCTTACTGTTCATATTATAAACAGCAAAATCTAGGGCACGTAAGTTTACTGGTCTATTTTTCTTTTGGCAGAGTTAAGATGCTCTGGTTTCAAGGAAATAGCATGCAACTTGCCAAATACTCCTTTCGACTCCTCTTGAGAAATCGTTCTGCCTCTAAGACTGTTCTGCCTGTGCTGACCTTATTTACAAAGGTACAGAGTGAAAAAGTAAAATTACTACTTCAAAAACAAAAAGTATTAGAATGTTGGATGAAGAGATTTGTACATTGAAGAAAGGGGAAAAAAGTTGACGGAAAAGCAGTGGAACAAACTTTCCGCAGACCTGCTCCTCCAGTTTTCAGATCCACTTAGAACCGTACTACTCTCTTTTCTTTTCATGTTTGAGAGAGAGAAAGCATGTGTGCATGAGCAGGGGAGAGGCAGAGGGAGACAGAGAGAGACGGAGAACCCCAAGTAGGCGCCACACTGTCAGCATACTCTCTTTTCTACCCAGATACCTCACTGTCTCACCATTTTCAGGGAGTAAACTAATATATTTAATAGGCATTTGATCCCTATGTCAGAAGAAAGAACTATCAGAATAGATGATGTTTATAAATATATCACTTAGAAATACAGTTAATTCTTTTCATTCGTGGTAGCTATGTTCTATGAAGTCACCACAAACACTGAATTAGTGAACACCAAACCGTTCCTCCCAGGGGAAATACAAGGTTTGATTCCTGTGAGTTTCTGGTCACAACATTTTTGTCAACTGATCAATACATAATCTTGTTTGATGTATGTTTCTATTTAAAGACACATTATTTAATATATATTGTTGATTCATCAACGTCAAATTCATGGCCAAGAGCACCACATCTCATGCCGGAACAAAGTTTATATAACACAATATTTTCTCTGTAAGGCACATCACAGCTTTCTTGTGTTTAGAAACACTAGAAAGCACTTCAGCAGTGTGCGGGGACCATTCTAGGTGGCAAAATCAACAAAAAGTACAAACATGCAGAAAGCATGGCCGTCAGTAGATCATGAAAAGGACACTTGTTGACAGTAGGAGACCTGAAACAATAAGGGGGACCACTGTTTTGTTTGACCTCAGCTGGGAATGGACACTTTTGAGTGACTCAGATTTTTCACTTCTCTGTGCAAGTCCTCAAATATTTTTGAATGACCACGGAAGCACCACAAATAAGTTTCAATGATAAGCAACTTTGCAAATAGTAAAGCTACAAATAACAAGGATTGACTGTACTTGTTTTCTAATCCCTAACACTAGTTTGAAGCCACCACTGTTTAAAATTTTTAAGAGCTTTTTCCCCCTGAAATTTATAATACAAACATTGCTGAATTTCCTTTTGCTAGTTAACATTTCTTTGTGTGATCCATAATCAAAGAAAGAAATAAAGTACAGGGTAATGGACTTAACTTTAGTGAATAATAGTCCTGATTCAAGCAAAAAAGCTCTCTTGTTTATTACGTTTTTCAGATTTCAGGCATTTTAGCAATCTGAAAATATTTGATGGCTGTCTAATAGTAAAGTTTAAGTCATTTTTTAAAATTGAATTTCTTGTTGAGGCTATAGTTTATAATTCTCTTTATATCCATAAGTATATAATGCATTGTTGGAAATCATGGAATAAAAATATTTCATCATCTGTGTCTATATACGCATATGAGAATTAACCACAAAAATAAAATAATCCCTTAAGGCTAATGGTGCTCATTCGGCCTAACAATTCTGCATTATTTGTCAGTATGAACAAAAGACAAGTTAGCCAAAAACATTTGCAAAAAAAAAAAAAAAAAGAAAAAAGGAAAAAACCACACTAATTTTCCATTTAGCTTAAAATTTGTAATGAATCCTTGATTCAGGTCATTAGGCATATAATTGGCCAATTAGATTGGCCATATGGCATATATTGGCCATAAGATTGGCCAATCCCTGAGTCATTCATAGGGAAGAGGGATAGGATGTGTTGATGGACTCAGCCTAAGTCAATAGGGAAGAGGGACAAGATGTGCTGATGGACTCAGCCTAAGTCAATCGGGGAGAGGGAGAGGATGTGCTGATGGACTCAGCCTAAGTCAGTTGGGGAGAGGGAGAGGATGTGCTGATGGACTCAGCCTAGGTCAATTGGGGAGAGGGACAGGATGTGCTGATGGACTCAGCCTAGGTCAATCGGGGAGAGGGAGAGGATGTGCTGATGGACTCAGCCTAAGTGAACTGTTCCACCCTTCTTGTTCAGGGATGACGTCAGCAACTGCTGAGAGCGGGTTCTGTGAGGCAAAAGCACAGAATTCCTGCTACCAGAAAGGGGAATGGGATGCCCAACCCAACAAATGTCCACTGTATTTCAGGGACAGAGTGAATAAGTGCTCTTTTGGTGTCACGGAAAGTCCTAGATAAGGATGTTTGAATGGTCCAGACCACTGGTCTTTTTCTGTTCACAGGCCTCTTTAAAATTTGATGAACCTTTCCTTACAAAAATACATATACACATGATAACTTGCTCAGATTTTCATATTTACAAAAACAGAAAACATGATCAAGGTTCTATGGAGTTTTTTATTATAAAAGCAAAATGTTGGTATATTTGGTCCTTCTGTAGTTTAGCTTGTTCCTGTTTTGCCTCTGCTTTTAAAATCCTTGGTTGGGGGGCATCTGGGTGGCTAAGTTGAGTGTCCAAATTCAGCTCAAGTCTTCATCTCATGGTTCATGAGTTCAAGCCCCACCTTGGGCTGTATGCCGACAGTGTGAAGCCGGCTGGGGATTCTCTGTCTCTCTCCCTTTCTCTCTGCCCCTCCCCAACTCTCATGCTCTCTCTCTTGCTCTCTCAAAATAAATAAGTAAACTTTAAAAATAAATAAATAAAATCCTCTGTTGGGGGTGCCTGGGTGACTCAGTTGATTAAGCATCTGAATCTTGATTTCAGTTCAGGTCATGGTCTCATGGTTTGTGGGATCAAGCCCCACATCGGGCTCTGCGTTTACAGCACAGAGCTTGCTTGGAATTCTCTCTCCCCCTCTCTCTCTGCCCCTCCCATGTTCACGTGAGCTTGTACACTCTCTCGCTCTTTCTCAAAATAAATAATAAAAAAAATATGTTGATTTTTTGTAACTTTCTCAGAAAATTTCACATGATTATCTTGAAACATAACAGACTATCCATAATCTGTTTATTGATGATGCTCATAATAAATGATGAGCCTAATTCTCTGAAGCAGGAAGTCAGGGCCAGAAAGACCCTTCTGAAGAAAAACTGCCTTTTGAGGATCTGGGTCCTTATTTTGAAACAAGCTGGGAGTTAAGCTGGAGGAGGGGCCTTTCTTTTATATAACAGCTCACCTCTTCCTGTCATGTTAAAAAGCAGGTTTTATATAAGCATCAGTAACGCTGAGTCTATTTTCAGCTCGTGCAAGAGAACCTATAGCTAGTCACTGTTCATAGAGTCTCGGGCTGAGAAGATTTTAAAATCTGCCAGAGATCCATAGCATTCTAAACAGATTTCTCTACTAGGTGGTTAAAGAATACAAACAACAACAGGCACTAAAAGTTGCTTGCTCCTATAGTGGAGAATTAACCTGGGACATTTATTACTGATGCTTGTAATGAGAAAAAAGGAAAACCATTGAAGAGTTGGTACAGTCATGACCAAAGTAAATAGAGATTTCTCCCTTTTTGAAGGTGGGGCAATCACTATCTAACTCCATCTCAGTGAGTTTATTCCTGTGGACTGATGAGGAAAATCAGGCAGGCAAAGCTCAGCACCTCCAAAACCAGACTCTCAGCTATTATGGTCATGTTAGCCAGGCCAGAAAAGTGCTCCTGACATAGGAAGGACAAAGCCCTTGGACTAGAGTCAATGAAAGATAATCTTCCCCAATATGAATTAGATAAAGCCAGTAACAAAAAATATAAGCATTTAAATTATGGTGTGTTTGTGTATGTATCTATGTTTACACATATATACTAAATCTAGATGCTTAATTTGTTACACATGTATGTGTATGTATATGTGATATGTACATATTAATGTACACACACATACATGTGTAACAAATGTAAGCATCTAAATTTAGTATATATGTGTATACATTTATGTATAGGTAGATTTATTAATTGTGAAAAATCAAAACTACTAAAAAGTGCTGACAGCCCGTTTACCGTGAAACTCTAGCTATTTATAGGATTCTATGGCAATGTTTTGCTTTGGAAATAAAACAGTATAACTAACCTGGTGAAAAAACAAATCCTTTAAAATAAACATAATCTGCTTCTTGTGGTTTTTGTTGGGCTACATGTCATTCCTTGGATTTAATGGCTTTATTTTTTCCTTCCTGTAGGATCCATGCCCCCTTTGTGATGAAGCCAAGGAAGTGCTGGAGGCTTATAAAAACAGGGTAACACCAGTTTCCCCCTCCGCTATCCGCAAGTAGAGCATTCCTATCCAACCTTCATATGCCAAAGTGGTCAGAAGCAAAGGAGCATTTAACGTTAATTTATGTAGAAAAAATTTTTAGCATTCCCAGACCCAAAAAATAACCTCTCTCAGGCTTTCCCGATACTTCAGGACACATCTTGCTAAAGGATGCACAGAATAAACCGAGGTAAAGCACAGATGCTCACAGACACAGTTCAAAGCTCTCGGGGCTGGATGTTGGATGCTGCCGTAGGTTCGCGGGGAAGGAGCTTGGCGGCACCACTCTCGCTGCTCACGGTGCGCCGTGACTCTAGAATGGCCAAACGCTGAGCACTTTTTTCACCTTTCACCTTTTTTCATGAAAGCAAAAATCCCTTTCCAATTTTTTTTTTCAGGTAGCAAAACAGGTACTAATGTAGGTCTTTCATAACAGCCAAGTGGCCTGATGCACACTTTCAAAAAGCTGGGGAAACCTGCCTACCAGAGTGTGGCTTTATGTACATGGAATGGAGAGCGTAGGTAGTATAGAGTGTTTGCCTGGATCCTTTCTTTAGGAAGAAATTAAATGATTTTTCATTTAAATTTTCTTTCTATTCTTCAGAGAGAGATTTCAGTGCTAATTTCCACAAAACTCATTACCCCGAAGTGTTTTTGTCTGAGCAGTGCTGGTTTTCTTACTCTGACTCTTAATATGAATCAAAGCTAACTAGCAGGTGCCATGTTGATGCTTTCTTTAAACTTTTGTCCGCATTCCTTTTACCTTACTCTGTCATTTCCATCGAGGTATTTTCCTGCAGCAAACCATGACACCTTTCCCGTTCTCACATGCAAAGCACATCTGTCTTGATTCTCAGCCTCCCGTTCGGGACGTATTTTATTTCACTGGAAATGGAGTAGTGACCTGACGCTGAATGTAAACAGGTGTGGCAGAAAAATGGCAAAACAGAGAGTTAAGGAATATAATGAAATCAATCAAGTTGTGGAAATCAGGGACATGAGATCACTTGGGACCTCAGACCACAGCAAACCCCTCCACATGAGAGCAAGTCTGGGCATCAGGTTGGCACTGTGGCTGTTGTATCATTCCGTGGTCTCCAAAATTCAGAGCTTTAGTCTGTCTCTGTTTCAGTTTATTTTACAGGAGGTGGACATCACACTTCCAGAAAACTCTGCTTGGTATCAAAGGTATAAATTTGACATCCCCGTCTTTCATTTGAATGGCCAGTTTCTGATGATGCATCGAGTAGACATCTCAAAACTTGAAAAGCAGCTCCAGAAACTTGAGCAGCAAGGTTTATGATCCTCCACCCTCTCTGTCCAGATGGCATCTTCCTGAGGACATGACTGTGGCCTTTCACACACCCTACAGACGTTCTAGACCAGGTGGTGCCCAATAAATGGTGACATTACTTTTCCAATTGGTGGCTGTACCAATGTGGGAATGGTTTACCTGTGGGCATTTTATAAAGTAAGAGGAGTGTATTGGCAGCAAAGAGGATGATGGAGGGTGGGAGAGGTCTGTTTGTTTTATTTATTCTTCCTTTTTGTATTAATATGGAAGCATTTCACATGCACACTGGATGGTACAGTTTATAGGAAGAAGGCTCTGCATCCCTGCTGCTGCCCTAAGGGCTTAACTTTTTAATGAAAGAATAAATGCTCTTCTACTCAGTAGATAAAGTGAAATGTGAATTGTTAATAACTGTGCACAGTCAATAAAAGGATGTTTTAACAAATACATCTGCATGAAGCCTATTTCAGTGGGATTTAATAATACCTGTTTAAAATTAGAATTCATTTTTTGGGGGGTAGAAGAGAGTAATTATCCTAGTGAAAAAGACTTCATTTGAGAAAGACAAAAGAAGGATTTAAACCTCCAAAATGTATATAAGAATCTTAACATGCTTTACACGTAGTCAGTGAATTGATTCATAATATTTGAGGGCTGCCTTGGATAGTTATTCACTCGTCATCAATTGAGTTAATTCAAATTGTAAAACAGTATCAGGTTTTAATATCTTGGAGAAAATTCACTTCTGGACATAACTGGATAGCTATGTCATCTAAAGACAATATTCTTCACCATTTAGGTAAAGTATTAAAAATGTGGTTGTGTACCCTGGCTTATATTTAGGCAGGTTCGACCAATAAAGCAACGGCTTCGCTTTAAAACAAAATTGCCTTTTTCTCTTAAAATCACGTCACTGTAATTTCATCTATAATGAAATTCTTTTGTGAACTATTTTAATGAATTTGGATATTGTGAGTCACTTGGCTAGATTTTAATTTGAACAGTATGATTTAGTCTCAGAAATTCTAGAATATTAGAGCTGGCCAACTTTATACACGGTCTAGTCCCACCCCTTCATTTCATACACAATGAGAAATCTGACATTCAGAGAGTTTCAGGGACTTAGCCTAAGGTAATGTAGCCAGTCAGCTGTTGGACCAGGTCTTGCTACCCACCCTGAATTTCCAGTGCTACCTGGGCTCACTGTAGGGACCTCCTTGTATTATGTCACATACAACATCCTCGATGATTCTGTACTCAACACAGATTTGGAAGCAACTTAAAAAGCCTTCCAAAGTGACAAGAGGGGGAAAAAAAAAACATTACAATTGAATAGCACTGTTTATAATTTACAAATTTCTGGGACACATCTTATTTGATATTATTTGTTGAGCCCTGTGGCAGGCAATATTCTAGGATGACCCCAGCAAACCCTCACCCTCGTATAATTCCTTCCCCCTTTGAGTGTGGATGGAACTCACTGAATATGATGAAATATCACTGCTGTGTTTATGTTGCATCATATGGCAAAACGAAGATCATCCTGGTTGGGCCTGATCTCATCAGGTGAGCCCTCTTAAAGCAGAGTTCCCTCTGGCTGGTTGCAGAAGAAATCTGAGATGTGCTCCAGCTGGCCTAAGCATCAGTGTTGTGAACTGCCTAGTGGGGCCACATAGCAAGAAACTGTGGGTGGCTGCTAGGAGCCGAGAGTAGTTATTGGTCAACAGCTGGCAGGAAAATGTGGACATCAGTCCTACAGCTTCGAGAAATGAATTCTGTCAACAATCAGTGAGCCTAGAAGAGGATCCTGAGCTCCATATGAGAACCGGAGCCTTGCATAACACCTTGATTTCAGCTGAGACTGTGATGAGAGAATCCGGCCACACCATGCACATACTTCTGACCTGCAGAAACTGAGATAATATGGGTGCCTGGGTGGCTCAGTCAGTTAAGTGTCCTATTTCCCCTTAGGTCATGATCTCATTGATCGTGAGTTCCAGCCCTGCATTGGGCTCTGCACGGAAAAGTGAAGAGCCTGCCTGGGATTCTCTCTCTCTCTCTCATTCTCTCTCTCTCTCTCTCTCCTCTCTCTGCCCGTCCCCCACTTTCTCTCAATCTCTCTCAAAAATAAATAAACTTAAGAAAAAAAAAAGAATCTGAGATAAACGTGTGTTGTTTCAAGCTACTAAGTTCATGGTCAATTGCTGCACAGCTATAGAGATCTAAGAGAAGTCCCTACAACACTGAAGCACGATGGCAGGTGGTGGGAGGTGGTGGGAGCACAATAATGAATGAGTCTATGTCTTAGACCATCACTGTCTCCTGGGGAGCAGGGAGAGGCAAGTTAATAAAGCAGTGATGGCTAGAACTGAGACATGTATAAAATGGCAAGGTGGCCAGATGGGGAATGTAGCAAGAAATCTTCACAGAAAATTAGACTAGGATTTGATGGTTGAATAGGAGCAATAGAGTGGGGCTGGGAATAAGGAGCATGTTCCATTTGAAGGAACAGCATGTGGAAAATAAGAATATGCAAGGGCATGGCATGTTTAGAAAGTTGCAGGTGGTTTTGTGTGCCTGGAGTAAAGAACATGCAGCCAAATAGATTTGGGGTCTACACTGCGAGGGACCTCAGGTAATGTGGTTTTTCCCCCTTGTAACCATGTCCTCCTTTACTTCTTGCCCTCATCCACAGTAAGCCCTTTGGGTTCAGGATCCTTCAGGGGTATCTGGCCTCTCTATCCCATCCTCCTTGGTCCTTATTGTCCTCAAGCATGCTAAGCTCAGCAGTACTCTCCAGCAACCCTGTGGGACATTCACATCTTCAAGGCCAATGAGGAAGGGGGCCATAGGTAAGACGGCCCATTTGTGTGGCTGCAGACATCCTGAGAGCTATGTGTCCTCTGTGTCCTAGGGTTGCTGATCCTTCTCCTGGGTCACCAGTGAGAGAAGTTCCGAGAGTTTAGAGTCTGCTGAGCTAAAAGAGAATCCATGGCCTGGCCAGAGACCCTGGGAGTTTGTTCTTTCGGAGCACTTCCTGCCTAAGTATAAGCATCTGGTTATAGGTGTACAGGAAGTACAGAGGCTTCATCCAAACAACACATTTCTGACATTAGATTTTCAAACAAGTAGGGGCGCCTGGGTGGCTCAATTGGTTAGGCATCTGACTCTTGATTTCAGATCAGGTCATGATCTCACAGTTGGTGAGATCAAGCCCTACATCTGGCTTTTTGCTGGCAGCAAGGAGCCTGCTTGGGATTCTCTCTCTACCTCTCTGTCAAAATAAATAAAAAACATTAATTAAAAAAAAAAGAATTTCAAACAAGTAAATAAAAACCCGTATACTTTCAGGGTGTTAAAGTGTTGGCTGACACACCATGAAAACAGTAGATGTTACATTCCAAAGGAGTTACTGCATCACATAAACACTGCTGGAAACTGACAAGACAGGATATCTGGAGGATTTTTTTCTTTTTTAAGTAAAGTGTTCTTTCACTTCTCACTAAAGTAAAAGGTTGCAGTCACCTAATGTCAAGAGAAAGGGACGTGCGGGGGACT
The DNA here is from genome assembly GCF_016509475.1 of Prionailurus bengalensis. Classification (NCBI taxonomy): domain Eukaryota; kingdom Metazoa; phylum Chordata; class Mammalia; order Carnivora; family Felidae; genus Prionailurus; species Prionailurus bengalensis. The sequence goes on along the minus strand of NC_057343.1, from coordinate 105,198,651 downwards.
CGTCAGAAAGCCTGATGTGTGTCCCAAGGTAGTAGGGAGAAAGAACGCAGCGGTCTAACGCCCTGCTGGCAAGTCACGTGAGAGATGAACTAGCAAGCCGCTCTGACTGCGGAGTGTAGACCTGCCATCGCTCTGAGCTTCCCCAGAAGAATAGATCAGATGTGGGCCCAATGTGACAGAGGGCAGGCTGGGGGAGCCTCAGAAGAGAAGCAGGGATAGAACCCTAGGCTCCTTGGGGCTGAGGAAGCAAGCAGCTATTGAGATGGAGAGTGCATGTGCCGAAATCAAGGGAACTGCAGGTGAAACATCTCCCAAAACCCCGCAAAGGCCCCTGTGAAATGTCTACTGTAAATGTCTACCAGGCCTGGGAGGCTGGAAGCCAGCTCACAACTTCACCACTCAGTGACAACACTCCTGCCCCTGACCACGTTTTCTGCCTTTCCCCATCCCAGTTCTACAAGAACCAGAGCTTCCAGGAGCAAGGAAAGAAGGCCTTCCCCTTCCACAGCTTCCCACCAGCACATGGCTTCACACTACCCTGCAGGTAAGACAACTTTAAAGCAAGTTCTAACTTTTGATTTTTGACATAGCAACAGACACATTAACCACAGTTTAAAGTGGACACGGTGGGGCACCTGGGTGGCTCAGCTGGTTGAGCAGCTGAGTGTCCAACTTCAGCTCAGGTCGTGAACTCGTGAGTTCGTGAGTTCGAGAGTTCGAGCCCTACACTGGGCTCACAGCTGTCAGCCTGTCAGCAGGGAGCCCTCTTCGGATCTTCTGTCCCTTTCTCTCTGCCCCTCCCCAACTGGCGCTCTCCCAAAAATAAGTAAATATTTAAAACAATAAAAATAAAAATAAAGTGACCACAGGACTTTCTGCTGGCTGAGAATACTCGGAAGAATCCTGACACTTACTACAGTTTTTATTTTTTATCCTGAACAGAGTAAGAAATCCCACCACTGAATACATTTTATAAGGATAGCGGGAGACATAAATAAAGATGCTTTCTGATTGTATTCCACATTCAGAGTATTGATTATATGTGCCTAATGTTGTTTTTTTACCTATAGATATTCTGTCAATCTACTTATTAATTCACATTTGAGACAGGAATGTGGTCATGTGACTAAGAATCCTGGAGGGCTTTAGTAAACCCTCTGTTCCACTAGCTGAAAAATAGAAAGGTAGATATCTAGAAACACAGCATCTAATAGGTAGTTTGATTATCCCCCTGTTGATAAGTATTAGACAATGTTCAGTAATTATTATAGTTGTTTTCATACTTTTCCTTTCTGAAATTATGTTTGCAGGCATCAATTTGTTTTTACATAAAGACTAATTTTGACTCAAGAAGCTCATCATAATATTCTCCCACTTCCAAAGTAAATACCAATATAAACTTTTTTTTTCCTAAGCTAATGCTTTAAAAAGGAGTGGGGGGCACCTGGGTGGCTCAGTCAGTTAGGCATCTAACTTCAGCTTAAGTCATGATCCCACGGTTTGTGAGTTCAAGCGCTGCACTGGGCTCTGTGCTGACAGCATGGAGCCTGCTTGGGATTCTCTCTCTGCCTCTCTCTCTCTCTCTCTCTCTCTCACTTTCTCTCTCACTTTCTCTCTCACTTTCTCTCTCAAAATAAACATTTAAACAATAAAAGGAAATAAAAAGGAGTGGAATAAACAATTGCTGCTCTTGGTTACAGTGTTGCTTTCTCCAGATGTCTCATACAACATTAAAAGGGCTTACTGGAAAACATCCTTTTGGCCAATTTATTGCAGGAAGCAGGGGCTCACTCAGACTAGGGTTGTTCTGTTTGTTGATAATAATGCAGCAACTCATGGAAATCTGACAACAAGAATCACAGTGGGGCCCGGCTGCAGGAAATAGTCTTGGAGAGCCGCAGAAACGGAGGCAGCACCGTTGACATGGTGCCTCAGCCTCTTTCTTTCCCCTCCTGACTCACCAGCTCCCCTCCTTCCTCACAGTATCTGCTTTCTCATCACTGCAGCTTGCCCGTGCCCATCATTTCTGCTGATCCTTGTGTTCAGCAATACAGGGGTCTGAGTCTCCAGCTTCGTTATTCTGAAATCCCAAAAGAGGGATTTTACTCGGCTTGTTATTTACTAGCAGCCACCCAAGTCGTGTCGGCTGGCTGGGACTATCGCCGAAGCCACCCTTGGATCACGTGCCCATCCTTGATCCAGTCAGCTCGGGGAGCCAAGGTGAGGTGGTGAGCAAATCAGTCACTGCCCACTCAGCAGAGACTGAAAGGATGACTGGTAATGATCGATCACGCAGCAGGTTTGAGAGCATGTCACTCCATCATATTCAAGAGAAGTCAAGAGGAACAGTTTCTAAGTTGATTTATGTCCTACTCATGGGAGTAATGAGGACTTGAACCAGGGCAATGGGAGTTAGACAGAAAGAGGTATCAAGACGCATTTCAGAGAGAGGTTGACAAATCTTCATGACTGACTGGAGAGGTGTGGGGGAGAGAGAGTAGAAGACAGCATGAAGTCTGAGATGACCGCCAGCCTTCTTGCTGTGGCTACTGGGTAAATCCTAGCACGTACTTTTCTTTGAGACAGAGAGCATAAAAGGAAGGGAGGTTAGTTTTTGGTTGTGCTTGGTGGATGGGAAAGGTGGGACAAGGTGAATTTGCCATGCCTGTGGGATATCCAGTAAAGATTAAAGTTGGAAGTTCAAATCAGAGGTTTGGGCTGGAGGTGCAGATCCGAGAGTCCCCATAATATGGCCGGAACTGCATCCATCTAGCATGGGCAGAGAAAAGTGAGCTAGGACTAAGCCCAGGGAAATACCAAACTTGACCATATGGACAGAGGAAAAACCAGGAGAAGAAAAAGAGTAAGACGAGTGGGGAAAGGTCATCTAATTTGTATTCTTTGCTGCCTTTGATTATATGATAATACCACGCTCTATTCTATGCAGTGAGGACAGAGCAGCAGATGGACAGCCAAGGGTCCTACTCAGGGGCTTGCATTCTAAAGGGAGAGATAAGCAACAAAGTTATCTCATCAATGGAGAAGAGCCATTTCTTGACAGTCAGAAAAGGGAATTTTCCCCAGACTAGGTGACAGTATCTAATGTCAAAAGAGCTAGGATGAGGAATTACAAGAAGATGACAATGGACTTGAAAATTAGTATATCAGTGCTGTGTTAGGCTGAATAACGCCCCCCCAAAGGTATCCAGGCCCTAATTCCCTAGAACCTATGAATGTTACCTTATATACAAAGGGTCTTTGCAGATGCCATTAAGGATCTTAAGATAGGGAAGCTACCCTGGATTATGGCAGGTGGGTCCTAAATCTAACCACGAGTGTCCCTGCAAGAGGGAGACAGAGCTACTACAGAAGATGAAGTATGAGATATGACAAAAGAAGCAAGAGGCTGGGATGATACAAGAAAGGGTCATGAGCCAAGGAACGCAAGTGGCCTCCAGAAGCTAGAAAAGACAAACAGATTCTCCCCTAGAGCCTTCAGAAGGAACATGTGTTGCCAACATCTTGACTTCAGCCCGGTGAAAGTGATTTAGGGCTTCTTCTGCCCTACGGAACTAAACTATAAAAGAATAAACTTTTATTGTTCTACACCACCAAGTTTGTGGTAATTTGTTGCAGCAGCAATAAGAAACTAATACAAATGATGACTCAATCTTATTAAGAGAAATGTTGGTAGGGAAAAGGAAGAAGATATAGCCTGAAAGAAATTTGCAGTAGGATGGGAAGTGGAAGGTGCAGAAAAGGCTGTAGAGTGTCTCTTTCCACAAGTTTTCAAACATATTTTGCTTAAAGAGGACAATTAAGAGAGAGAGAGAACAAAAAGCATCAGAAGAGCTGAAGAGTTGATTAACCGATTAGCTCAATACTCGAAAATGGCAAGCCATTTGTGAAAGTACCATAACTTTTAGCTTATCTTAGAAGAGCTAAGCATTTAGGCAGTAGTTCAGCGGCTTCGAGAGTGACTCTGATACTGGAGAGTAGACCATGGCAACCCATCCCCATCCACAGATGCACATACCAGACCCAGGGCTCTTGTTCACCACAGAGACCAAAATATTTTGACACTGGGACCCAGAGTCCTGCACCGGACACAGATCTTCTATCTCTCTATTAAACAGGAATCCATGAACAGTGAGGCACAGCCAACAGACAATGGTCTCATCTAGCCGGTCTTTCATTTAGACGCTGATGTTCAGCATTTTACCTCCCCTCTCACGTTCAAAAAGAATGACCACCAAAGCCAAAGTCCTTTGGAGTTATGAAGGATAGAAGGAATAAAGCTTCAGGAGAAGGGAGAAACATTAAAATCACACAAAACATGGAGAAGAAAAGCTCATAGGAGCAGCACCAGCCAAAAGATTGGACACAATAGGAAGAATCCAGCCAAAGGCCCACACTGAGTGGCAAAGGCATCCTTTCTTCATGCCAAAATGTTATATTTGAACTATTCCTGATGGAAAGCTTTCACCCTTAGAAATAAGGTAGGGCTAATATTAATTGAAGCTTTTCTTAATAATTTGGAAACACTAAGAAAGAGAGAGGATACAAGTTAATTGTGCTACTCACAATTCAACAACACAATCCAACTCCACTGGGAAACCCTGATAGGCTTTACTGCAGCGCTGTATTGCACAGAAGACCCCCAGCAATGATCCCAAGTCGTCTTTTTTTTTTTTAAGTTTATTTATTTATTGGGGGGGGCGGTGCAAAGATACAAGGGAGAGAGAGAATCCCAAGCAGGCTCCTCACTGTCATCTGCATAGAGCCCAATATGGGGTGCAATCCCACAAATCGTGATATCGTGACCTGAGTCAGCTGAGAAACTCCCTTATTCCTCGGCCAGGCAAGTGAGGCAGTGTCATATGTTTTTTTGTTAGGAATGTAATGCTAAGAAGCGAAAACGGGCATCTATTCATGACCTGGTAAAAAAGAGCTGTTAGAAGTTGGGAAGGAACTGCCAGAGGAGCTAAGTTTCAGGATTTAACTCCACCTCCCCCTATGTTCTCTTTGTAAAGTCATCCCAAAGTAAGGCCAGCATCACTCTTTTAAGGTTGAAGGAGATTGAGACATTCAGAAATCAGATTGTGGGATTTATTCCCATTGTGATTGCTGACTTCTAGTATCAGCCTTTTGTTCTGCATGACAGCTCTCATCTTGCAAACTAGCAAGATTCTTAAATTTGGCAAGGATCCTGCTCTGTGAAGCATTTTCAAGTTAGAGTTTTTAGCAATGTCACATTTCTCTAAGCCCTTAATAAAGAAAAGGTTGCAAGGGCAAAAGAAGCAATGGAGTTCTCACCTACTAGCATAAAACAACTTCCCAGCTGGCAGGTGCAACATGTCCAGGGTGATCACAGTCTTTGAGTTACCAAAGGATTTTATCTTTTTCTTTAAACCTCTTTACCAAGTAACTGTAATAGCTAAAACATAATTATCTATTTCCCCCTTTTGCTCGATTCATTTAAAATGGTATTTTCTAGAGACGCCTGGGTGGCTCAGTGTGTTAAGCGCCCGACTTTGGCTCAGGTCACGATCTCGTGATTCGTGAGTTCGAGCCCCGCGTTGGGCTCTGTGCTGACAGCTCAGAGCCTGGAACCCATTTTGGATTCTGTGTCTCCCGCTCTCTGCCCCTCCCCTGCTCACTCTCTGTCTCTCTCTCCCTCAAAAATAAACATTAAAAAAAAAATTTAGGGGCGCCTGGGTGGCACAGTCGGTTAAGCGTCCGACTTCAGCCAGGTCACCATCTCGCGGTCCGTGAGTTCGAGCCCCGCGTCAGGCTCTGGGCTGATGGCTCAGAGCCTGGAGCCTGCTTCCGATTCTGTGTCTCCCCCTCTCTCTGCCCCTCCCCCATTCATGCTCTGTCTCTCTCTGTCCCAAAAATAAATAAACGTTGAAAAAAATTTTTTTTAAAAAATTAATAAAATGGTATTTTCTATTTGTATATGTGTGATTACATAAAAATGCAATTATTACATTTCTTGGTATGTTCTATAACCTATACACCAAGTGAGACCCAAGAATGCCTTCAAGAGAAATAAAGGATACTGCTGTCATTCTCCATACATTTTCCAGGAGTAAGTAAGAGTAGAACAGATAATTACAAATACGGAAGAAGAAGCATCACTTTGCCAATGGTGCAGAGAGCCTACAATTATGTGCAATTCCCTACTTAGACTTTTTCGTTATGCTGAACATTGAAACAAAGATAATGATTGGGAGGAGAAAAGGGAAAGGAGGAAACTGAAACACTGAATGTAAGGAGTTCATTTAAATGGAGATGTTGCCTCACCCTAAGGGGGCAAGCAAGAGTCTGATAATCCCGCGGGCACCCTGTTGTCATTTTTTTTTTTTTTTAAACCATGGATTTGGGATCCTTATAAATGTTCCTTATTGTTGTGAAGTCAAGAATGGTTTCTCCTGCTCACAAAACATGATCACTTTCTATTGGTATTTTTTAGTGTTCTGACTGGTTTTGCCTATCTGGAAAAGATACATCTTCAACCACTGGAAATAAACCTTTTCTTCTCTGCCAAGTCCGTAATATGATCCTTTTCTATCACTGACAGCACCATCAGATAAGTAGACATGCCTTGCTTGGTTAGAAGTATGCTGAGATTTTTAGCAGGAGCAAGAGTATAGTTAGAGACCCAGATTAAGACAGATTCAGCACACCTTAAAATTTTTCAGTTCTGTCCTGGAGGTATCCTCTTGAGCCCCAGTTTGACTATGGGACTCATGCAGGGCTGACATCCTTCCAAATCAGGTGTCTCAGGAAATGGAGAGAGGAGGCCTTTAAGACGGGCTGCAGCAAGTGAAGTTTAGATGAGACTAGATGGGTGCAGCGTTTTGGTCTCTTGAGATTCTCAGGGTCTTCTCCAACCCCTCAAACTAAAGATGAGTTTCCGAGGCAAATCTGAAGATGAGCAAACCATAGTGCCACTCAGAGGCATCAGAAACTAAAGTCTGAGGGGCGTCTGGGTGGCTCAATTGGTTAAGCAGCCGACTCTTGATTTCAGCTCAGTCCATGATCTCATGGTTCGTAAGTTCAAGCCCCACATTGGGCTCTGTGCTCACAGTGCAGAGCCTGCTTCAGATCATGTCTTCCTCTCTCTCTGCCCCTCCTGCACTCACACTCCTTCTCTCTCTCAAAAATAAATAAATGTAAAAAAAAAAAAAAGGAAACTAAAGTCTAAGATTCTGCAATAGCACAGATTTTTTTTTTCTTATTCCCTTTCATCACTTGTGAGTAAAATGTAGAACAGGAGAAGGGGAATAACAGTTACACTACCTAGAGTTGTATGGCATTTTCTATTTTTCCCCAACTTTTATTTTTTTTAACTGTTTTATTTTATTCTTTCAGCAATCTGTGATATAAGTAGAGCCAGTATTATTATCTTTATTTCTGAGATGAGAACAGTGAGGCCCAGAAAGGGGAAGTGACCTCCATCAAATCATGCAGTGACTCAAAGACGGCCCAAGGAATAATACCCAGTTCTGCTCTCATTTAATCCAAAACATTTACCCTACTGGCTTTAAACGTCCCTTTCCTCCTTCGTTTTTGGTGGCGGTTCTCTTTTGAAACGATCCCTTGCCAACTGTAGAGTGAAGACGGATCCATGTTCAGAGTTGCAGAGAACTGTTGTTTAAAGGCCCCCCAAGGGGCCTGTTTCCATTGCTTACCTGCAAAGCCAATGTTTGAACCTGTGACGGAAGTCCCTTAGAGGCATCTGTTGGGATTGCTCCCACCCGAGACGGCTGTAATTAGCTCTGCTAACAACTGTGATTGAACAGGGTTTGTTGTAGTCATTGTTCACTGACAGGCACAGAAAAGAGCCACATCTCAGCAAGTGGTGTTCTAAATGGTGTTTCCTGCTTGGTTAAACTCACATACGGCACTTGTCAGGGATGCTATTCCCAAACTCGGCTAGCAGCAGGCAACGTCATTGCCAACACCTTCCAGAGCCCATGGAGAAGGCCATGACAGATTCTCAGGGAATGCACTGCCACGCAATGGGAAAGACTGTCTCTATTTGACCTTGCCCAGGATCTGGCTACCCCTCCTTCTTATGGAAAACACAGGTGTGGCCTGGCATGATTAAGGGAAAAGGCAGTCTTTGTATTCCTGATCCTAAAGACTCCCACAGTTTCAGATCTCCCCTTTGTGAACACTTGTAAGCGAAAGTTCTAATGTGTGGTACATTCGGCCCATGCTTTTCTGAGACTGTGCTCTTATTAGAAGCAAAACAAAATGCTGCTTATGAACACCTGCTGGTGAGCACCAAGCCAAGAGGCAGCGTGGGCGTTGGATGAGAGGTGTTGCCCTGGCAGTAAATCTAAGTTGCTCACACCAAAGTAAGGGTTTCTAGGGAAGCTATCTGAGCGAGAGGCAAATACTTAGTCATTCAGAGTAGGCCATAAAGGAGTGCTTCTTTCCAACAAGGGAAGGTCTGATTCCAAAGAGCTTAAAAAATGGTTAGCATTTCTCTCTTCAATCCATCCTTTTATTCAAAGTATATATTTCTTTGTTAAGAAATTGGAGGCTCTGTAATCAAACCCTTGTTGACAAGTTGTTAAAGAGCTACAATTTATCTGCTTGGTGTTAACAATAGTTTTTGCATTATGATTCTAAGTCACTTAATAAAAGAGTACCCAGGCCCTGGTGTGGTCTAAAATACTGGAAGCTTTGGTGGCTCAGTCGGTTAAATGTCCAGCTCTTGATTTCAGTGCAGGTCATGATCTCACGGTCTTGACATTGAGCCCTGCATCCCAGCTCTGTTCTGACAGTATGGACCCTGCTTAAGATTCTCTCTCTCCCTCTCTCTGCCCTTCCCCCATGCTTGCACAGGTGTGCTTATGGGCACATGCTCTCTCTCAAAAAACAGAACAGAATAGGGGCGCCTCGGTGGCTCGGTTGGTTAAGTGTCTGACTCTTGGTTTTGGCTCAGGTCATGATCTCACAATTCATGAGTTTGAGCCCCTCTGCTGACAGCACGGAGCCTGCCTCAGATTCTATCTCTCCCTCTCTCTCTGCTCCTCCCCCCCCCCCCCCCCCCCGCCACCAAGTAAATAAATAAACTTAAAAAAAAAAAGAAAAGAAAAGAAAAGAAAAAATAAAATAAAATAAAATAAAATAAAATAAAATAAAATAAGTGTTGTATGTATCTTGTGTCTTCTTACCTACTCCCCAACACCACCAAGTTTTAAGATTTGACTTCTTAAGCATTTCCTATAATCGGTCTCCTTGTTTCAGTGCTCACTGCTATTGCCGCCATAGTTCAAGGATTTATCGTCTCTTACCTATGTACTGCAAAAGCCCAGTCTCCTAAATGGTCTCCCCTGCTCACTGGCCTCCCACCCCATCTCCCATCCATCTTATCATCACCTCCAATTATCCTTCCAAATCACAGGCCAAATCGGATCACTCACAAACCCATCATGGCTCTCCAATGCCCACAGAAATGAAGACCAAACGAGAGAATTCAGCATCATAGTAAAAGCCCTGCATCTAGCCTCTATATAGTGTATCATTCATGTATCCTAATTCCTACTGATTCCAGATAAATTACCCTTGCATTAAAAAACCATCATTTCGCATCTTGGAGCCTTCCATCTTACAAAATCACCCTTCTGTTTCAATTCAATTGCAGCTTCCTCCAGGAAATTTTCCACCCTTTCTTCCAACCCAAATCAATCACTGTCTCCTCCAAGCTCATAAAGCACCATAGATATGTGTATATATGGTTTATTGAGATATGAGTCACATACCATACAATCCACCCATGTAAAGTGTACAATGTGATGTTTTTTAGTACAGACTTGTGCAGTCATCACAATTTTAGAACATTTTAATCACCCCAAAAAGGAATCCTGTACCCATTAAGAGTGCCTTCCCATTTGTCCTCCCCCCGCCCTACGCAATCCTAATCTACTTTCTATCTCTTATAGGTTTGCCTATTCACAAAGCTTTGTGTAACTGGAATCCTACAATACGTGGTTCTTTGTGACTGGCTTTTCTCATTTTACACATTTTTTCCAGAGTTCATCCGTGTTTTAGCACACATCAGTACTTCATTCCATTTTATTGTTAACAGTCCGACGTATGGATACACTATGTTGTATTTATTTTTTAAATCAATGACATTTGGGTTGTTACAACATTTTAGCAATTATAATGCCTCATGTAGACTTTGACTGTCATTTAGTATGTATGGCTTAGTACTAGAGGGTTTCCGTTTGTTTGGCCTGGGTCTGTTTTATCACTTGATGATAAACTCCTGTGGACAAAGAACATTATTTTCATTCCGTAATCTCATATGCCAAGTATTCAATAAATGTTTGAAAGATGGATAAATGGGCAGATATCAGAGGTTTTTACTGTCGATTATAATACAAGGTACTCCAAATAAAAATATTAGAGTGGAAGCAGTAATAACACAAGGAGAGTCCCCATAAGTTTACCCAGTAAATTATAACAAACACAGGTGGTTCTTAAATAAAGTTTAATCTTGGCTCTATTTCCTGGAACTCCACACATGGATCCTACAGTTGATTTTTTTCATGGAAGCAGTTCCTTTGTTAATAATAGTGGCAAAGTAGGTAAACACAAGCCTGGAAGATGCTAGACTTTTTCTCCTAAATGGACTCCACGGTGTTTTCTTGTTGCTCTTGGCTTGTCTGAGTTTATTATTATCGTCTGTCTAGGACAGTGGTTCTCCACCCTGGCTGACCATCAGAATCCCCTGTGGAGCTTTACAAGATACAAATTATTTGGGTCCCGCCTCCCAGAGTATGATTCTAAGCTTGGGTAGGGATCCAGGTTCTAAAAGCTATAAAGATGCTTCCGATGCATAGCCAATTTCAAGAATTCCTATATCAAAAGTTGCCCTGAGGTTAAAAGAATTAATCATATAAAGTATGTATGAGCACTTGACTCCTAGAGAGTATTTTACTCATCCTGGGATCATGCCCATTAATACTACCTAACATTTATAAGGCACTTTTTATTTGGAAAGAGCTTTGCAGTCATTTTTTCTTAGCTAGGCTTGCATGCTGGGTGACCTTGTACAAATCACATAATCCCTTTGTGTCTTAAACTTCCTCAAATGTAAACTGTTGGCAGTAATACTGACCCACCCTCAAGGGGTATTGTGGAGACTAATGGGGGCTGAAAGGCACTCAGCAAACAAAAATGTTACATGCATGCTTATTAGACAGGTATGAAGACCTAGTCACAGTCTTTTAAAATGAAACAAATTCCAAAATAAACCCAAGCCTTTCCTGCAATCTTCGTCATCATCTCAAAGATACTTTCCCAACACCAAAGTACAGTGGTTCTCCCTTTCCAGCAAGACTAATAAAGTGACATAATCTATACTCACAAAGATAGAGCTAATCATTGCAGCAAATATGTAAAACAGCCCTGAAGTATAGTTTGTTAACCTTCTCATTTATCATTCATAATGCAATTTAGAGATTGTATCTAAAAAACACACTCTTCTGAAAAACATTCTTAGAAAAAATTCATGCGTGTTCACACAAGATTGTAAGCTGATGCTACATACTCACTGTTGATGTTAAGCCTGAAGGTGCTTTCTAGTCTGCTGGTTGTTTTTTCCATGGCTATATTTAACCTCTTCTCATCCTCCCCCACGTGGCTGAAAGAATATATGGTCAAAATGAGACTTTGAGACCTAGCTCAAGTTGGGGATCGGTGAGAACGGGAGGCAGAGGAAGAGTTTCTAACCTTGGAACCAAAGACAGGTCTTGCAAGGATGGTGACCCACAACTAAGAACTCATTTGTAATATATTTTCAGGTTCTTGGAAAAGGGAGTCAGAAAACAGCCATAGTTTTCCCTTTTTCCATTTTGCTTTGAAAAGGCCACAAAACTTTCAGGGGCCAGGGGCCACGTCCAATTACATATTCCAATGCATTTGCAAGTGAATAGTTTCTTTGACTCTGAATAAGAATTAGTGCCCTCATGCCCACCACAGCTGATTTGAGCTATGAATTCTAAGCAAGCATGACCTTTCTGGGGACACTCGACCTTGACTATGCTCTTTTCTCTTTGGACTTCTGAGAGATTGGTTGTATTTCCAAGGGCAGTTGTCTGCTTTGGTTAAGCTCAGAACCTGCTAACAATTAAATTCTATCAAACAAATATTTACTGAGTACTTATACCTGAGGATAATACTGTAGTGATTACTGCAGAGGCCATGAAAAGTACCTTGAGATGCTATAACTCAATGACCTTGGGTCCTTTACCCAGGACAAGACCAACAACCTCCCCACAAAGACTCCCAGGGTTTAGTCAGCTGACATGCCTGTTTCCAGACGCATCCTAAATTGGCCTTCACCAGACATCAAGATGAAATGTCATTAACTTCTCACACAGTATTTTGCTCCCTGCAATATCCCATTAGACCTTGTTCAGAATTCAGAAGCTCCTGTGAAAAGAGCCTCAGTCTTATTGGTTGGGAAAGTTATCTACTGCGCATAGTTTTTGTTTTTTAAACAAGGTTAATTCTGGCATGTTTTGGCCTCAATCATCTTTGAGAGTTTCAGCATTTTTGCTGCACGTCTTGAGAAAGAACCCACGTTAGCTTCAGTTTTAATAGTTAGGAGAAATTAATGCTAATACATGCCTTCAATGGGATTCACTTAGGTATCCTGAACACTTTCTTCCATCAATATGGAAAGTCCCCAGATGTATGTATTGTGGATTTTTCCTCTGTAAAGAGATGCAAATGGTTACAATCAGTTGTATGATTTCCTCTGAGTCTTTCAAAGTTCTGTTTTCTCTGTATCTCAAGGTAAGCATCCCTGCTTTGCAGATCTAGAAGCCAAGACAACATGGATTAGTTTTATCACTTTCCTCAGTGAAACAGAGACCATCTTGTCCCAGCCCATTGCTCTCCTACAAAGCACAGGAAAAAGGTATGGCATTTTAAGAGAGAAGAGAAATCAGATACAGTTTTCTGGTCCAGTGCTTGTTTTATCTTTCACATAGAATCCTTAAGATCTTAGATGAAATTTAATGATCCTTACATGTTAACTTTACTTTCTTTCAACTTCTTTAAGAAACAAACAAACAAACAAAAAAAAACATGGAAAAACACTTAACCACTTATTTGTGGATCTCTCTATAACCCGGGTCATAAAATACAATCCGGGCAAAGCCAAACAAGGCACTAGAGGGTTGAGAGACAAGGAGAATGTTACGCATTAGATTTAGGATTTTGAAATATTCCGTTTTAGTGGTTTCCTGTTTTTCTTCACATATAGGGTCAACAGTGGCCTGTCATTTGTTGCAGGTATTTAGGTATTTGCTCTAGAGGAAAACTTCTCTGACTGGTCACGGACAGGAATTTACCAAACAAAAAACAAAACGAAAAAACCCACTCTTCCATAATACCAGATCAATAAGAAGTGCCCTATTTTACAAATGTTAAAATTTTCAGTTTTAATTTTTATGTCACCTAAGTTTTCTCATCTCACCCACCCCTTGAGGGCATCTCTTTATTTCTTTATAGGAAGATTTAAATAAGCAATCGGTTTCCTTTCTAAGCATTTTTGGATTAACAATAATACTTCTCTCACTTGTATTTTAGCCCAGATGATTAAACAGTAAAAATGCTAATTAGTAGCCTGTATCTGAAGAGAAAAAGCTATTTCTTAATGGGCGAAATTCAAGCTGAGATGGAGACCTCATAGGGCACTACAATAAACGGGTTAGGTTGCATGCTAAGGGGAAAGGATTAGGGACCGAATTGACCAACTCCAGAGAGAGATTCTGGCTTAGTGGAAACACTAAGCTGAGATCCGAATATATTAAAGATACTGACAACACTAAAGTTATCAAAATGCAGACATTTGTTATCAATCGTAGAGCACAATTTGTCTTTGTCTTTCTTACTGACCTGCAGCTGACTTTAGAAATAAAATAAATTACATGCTAAGAAATTAATTTTATTTTTCTTCCATTTACTTTTCCTTTCTGGAAAGACATTGAGCCAGGGTGGAGGGCATATTATTAGATGAGCATTGTGAATACAATGTCCAGAATCTGCACCCTTCTTCCCACAAACACCTATGAGGAAGTCAAAAGTCCTACTTCCAAATTCCACATCTGTCAGTTATGAGCTCCATAATGGTGGGCAAGTCTGAATTTCCAAATGCATTAGTTTTCTCATCCACTGAAGGAGGAAAAATAATATGTATCTCGTTGGAATGCTGTGAAGGTTAGAAAAGCCAGTGTATGAGAAAACATCTGGAGACTAAGTGTATATTAGCACTCAGTGCGTGTTAGAATAATGAGGGAATGGAAGAAGTCAGAGAGGAGTCGAGCTCTCATTGCCCACAGGCTAAAATCTATATATTTAGCTGGGCATTCAGTGTGCTGGAAAATCTGCTTTCTCCTCACCAGCCCTTTTTTGACAAACGTCCTGCTGTGGTCAAACATTCTCCAATACACCTTGAATGTGCCCACCTTCCTTGCTCTGGCATTCACACCACCCTCAGCTTCTCTTTGCCAAAATTCTACCCATCTCTCAAGGGTCTCAAATCCCACTGTCTCCGGGAATGTGAGGGGACTCACCTTCTCCTCCTCTAAACCCTGGTCCTTGCTGGCTAGAGCACTCCTGGAGACACCATCCACAAAACGCTTACTGCCCCAGCAGACTCCCTGCACGTCGGGGACCACGCATGCAGTACCCATCGCTATACGCCACACACTGTGGTACCTTGCCAAGGAGAGGTGCTGAATAGACCCGTGATTGAATAAATACATGATTTCTCACCCTGCCCCTGTTGTGCGCTTGGACAAAACACTTTGCCTTCAGTCTCAGTCGCCTCAGCTGTGAACAGAGGATAACAGCATGGATATACTCCCCAGGTGTGCTATGAAGAATAAACCAATGACTGAAAAGCAATTTGAAAATGTAAAATGAAATGCTATATATAAATGTTACATAATCAAAATCATTTCCCTCTGTATTATGGTTTATTTGGCTTTATATCTTGGAATCCTTTGTGGGTTTCAGAATCTCACAGATGCAAAACCATCCACATTAGCACCTAAATTCTCTTGGGTAATAAACGATTGTGTGTATTATAGCTCACGGCTACTTTTCCCTGGCATACTTACACATGAATCTGTCATAATTTGGGGCACTCATAATAACTAATGATACAATTCATTTCTTAAGGATAATCCATTCTTCTCCTTCTTTAGCCAGTTACTGTTCCCACATTGCTGCCTCAAGGGAACTAACTTTCATTAAACCCCAAATCCAGATGATGAGCACACTGTCTGGAAGCCCAAACTGAGGAGGTTATAGTCATAGACCTGGAAGTGGTTTGGAGTTTTGAAGCACCATTTGTTTTCTGTGGCCATTTTTGTCCTGAATTCAGAAGCTGTCACTCGCTTTATTGTATGTTACCAAGTGCTCAATGCAGCCTAATTGAGGTACCAGGCAAGACTGGATTAGCCCTTTCCGTAGGAAAACAGGCAATGCTAGTTGCAAATACTATTACTAAAAGAGGCTGCTGACTTTTAGTCCATAGAAGAATATAAATCTTAGAACAGTCCTTCCACATAGATAGCAACTCTGAGGAAGGAAAGACAGTGGCAACGTTAGGGGCTGATTGTGAGCATCAAGTGAGTAATTAGATGGAAAAGTATGGAACAGCACAGGACATATAGTGAGTGTCAATAAATATGAGGCATTGTTATTATCAGCAGAAGGACCAGTATGAGCCCAGCCCTGTGCTAAGAGTTACACAGAGATTCTTGCTTGAGATTCATAATAAGCTAAGCAGAAAAAACTCAACATTCTTCACTGCCACCCCAATTATCTCAGAGAAGCTAAGCACCTTGTCCGAGGTCTCAAAGTTAAGAAGCAACGGAAAGGAAATAAAACCTTCAGTCGATCATGTTTCTTCAGCCCATATTGTTTGTCCTGTTTCTCAGAACACCCTGCTGTTCTTATTTTTAACTTAGGTTAGGAGTCTGTTTTTCCTTCTTGAGTACATGACCCTCCCTTTCCAAATTCCTCAGTGTTACTCATTCCGAAGTTTTAAAATTAACGGTATTTTTTAATCTCTTCTGGTGGCCTTCTGACCAATGTGTGTAGTTTTATGTACCAGGCCATCTTCCTTAGATCATTCTAGCCTTTCATCAGAGTTGTCCTCACTTGGTGGCATCCATTTTTAACAAGTTCAGTGTAGATTTTTTTCCAGGGCATGCATGAGGAAATCCCAAGTTTGTGTACAACAGAGGCTTCCCTTTCCCACACATTTCTGTTATCACATTTTTCCTTGGTTGGACCTGAGGCAATAGAACTTTGACAGGGGGTGCCTGCAATATCATTTAAACACATGAGATATCATTGTTTTGTGGGTGGTATCACCCTGGCTGCAGACCTTGTGCCAGAGCAATCTCTCTGTTACAAAAATAGCTCCTAGTTGTGGACAAACTAACACCATACTTGAGTTTGCAAAATCACCTACAAGATATCTTGTCCTCTCTAGGGGAATTAATATTTCAGAGTACCTTATCATGAGTTATCTCTTCTTTCTGTGAAATTAATCAGAAGGATTGCTGTTTTGTAGTTGGAAAACTCAGGTTAATGGCTTGCCTGTAGTCCTAGAACGAACCTATGGCAGGGCTGGTATTAGAATCTGCTGCTTCTGATTGCATTTCTTTGCTAAGGTCTTTAGCTCAGCCTGTTCAATTTCTGAATAATTTTCAAAGTGAATACATGATGAGAGAGGTGGTGGAAACGGAAAATAGGGGAAAACACTATTCAGTTGAGCAAAGCTCCCAAAACAAAGAACAAGGACAATCAAAGAACAAGGTAATCAAAGAACAAGGACTGTGAGGACCCTTTTCCGTCATTTCCATTTATGGAATAAAAGGACAATAATCTAACGAGATTAAAATGAAGAGAAATTCCAAGTGTAGAGAGGAACTGTTCAGACCACACTGTTTTCCTATTTCAACATCATTTTGTTCTCCTTTTCAACAATCGCTACTGCTATAAATGGCATGAACTGGCAGTGCTTTTTAACCGCTGTCACAGTGTCCCCCTTAAGCAGCTAAACAGAGTGGGTCAATTCTGCCACTGCTGTTTTATGGAGAGGAAGCAGGGGTAAACAGAGGTTAAGTGACTGCCAGGAGCACTCACAGCTCAGATTAGAACCCAGGGCTCCTATCAGTCACATCCTGCTGAAATTTACAAGGCTCCAAAATGTTGTTTCAGTGTCAGAGATGGGTGACAGTGCCTGAAGGGAAATTTGCTCACCATCCACAAAAGGACCAGCCCAGCTTCCATGGCCTCAACTCAGTCTTCTCATTCCCAAGCCATTCCACAAACTTCTTCATCCTTTTGAAGGAAAGGAATTGTCTTCACTGAAATAGGTTAGTACTAAGCAAGTGTCTTCTGTGTCTAGATTTCCCTGGTTTTCTGTTTATTTCATACAGATAGGACTACAATGAGTTCTTATGCAAGTAAATCTCATTTTTTTTCCCTTGTAGAATACGGGGACAGCCCAAACTCAAGAGATCACTGGGAGAACGACAGCCAAAGGATTAAGTCTGTGCCAGAGTAACAAACTCCTATCAAACACCAATTACAACAGAAGATGGTATGGAAATACGAATGTAGTCTAGAAGTGCTGTCTCTAAATGCCATCCACTCCATAAAGGAAAATAAAACCAGTTACTGTTATGCCCAGAATTCGTGATCCCCAAAGACCACTAGGGAGCCGAGTCCGATGCAAAAGCAAAGAGCCTTTATTCGAGCTAGCTCGAGCTCAATCCCCTACCTGCACCGACGCAGCGGTGAGATACCAGGGAAAGAGAGCGAGTTTCAAAAGGACAAAGGTTTTATTGGGGCCTGCGGGCAGTTGGTGAGGTAATGGCTATGGCCTCAGCCATTGGCTGGGGAGGGGTCCTGGGGAAGGGTCCGGCAGGTGAGGGAGGGTTTACTCAAGGGGAGGAGGTGTGGTCAAGGTGAAGGACACAGAACAAGATGGAGTCGAGGGGAGGAGGTGTGGTCAAGGTGAAGGACACAGAACAAGATGTGGTAGGCTGGCGTAGGCCCGCCCTTTCATTACTTGTCCGAAACCCCATGGCAATTATGTCTGTATGGAACAAAGAGATGGAAAACCCTGGAAATCAGGAAATGGAAGTCACCCATCTAGTTCTTATTTCCTAAAAAGAAACTTCCTATTTCCTTGTTTCATCATCTAACACAAATACTATAGCATGTACAGTCAACAGCCAATGTTTAGCTCCTATTACCAAGGTGATTTTTAAAATACTCACTAGCATCTGTGAAAAACCTTCACAGGGTGTTAACATGATAAACACTGTTGGCAAACTTTTCCTCTAGTTATAGACAGGAGTTGGGGGTGGGGTGGGGTAAGGAATCCAAGGAAATATACTTTTCCCCTTATCTTCCAACCCCAACCTAGGCAGAGATCTGGTGTATATTCCATTCAGTTGGTCTACAGCTCATTCCTTGTGGGCAAAGGCCATTCTCTCAAGCCAGTCAGCAGTATGGTAAACAACTGCTTACCATGGAATGGGCTGGACTCCCTTGGCTACACCAGTCCTTTGATTCACTAAATGAGTAATTTCTGCAATCCAAATCGGTTTTTAAGGCCTACTAAGGACTGTCCAGAGCCTGATTTTCTTGCTTGACAACCTGTCTTAGGGACCTTTCCTGGCTGAGACAGGGAGCTGAATAGACACAAGTTGAAACTCAAACCAGGCCAGAGAGCCCACCTCAGAGCTGTAGCCTTCCCTGCTGGAGTGGCCATTTCAATTCCTTTCCAGCTACAGGCCTTTTGCCTTCCTTCTCGCCAATGATCCTCATCAGGAGGGTCAAGCAGCTACCAAAATAACACCTGTAATAGTCCATACTCCCTCACGCACAAGAAACTAAAACCTTCAGGACTTGTGAATCTGAGGGAGCCAATGGTCAATGATGAAGGTGTCAGGGTTGACCCTTTCCCTACTACGCGTAAGTTCATTTTACTAACACGGTTTGAGTGCCTACCTATGCCAGGTGCAGTTCCAGGCACCCATTGGCCGCTCAGCACCCAAAGCTATGGGTCTACAGCTTGCTAACATTCTAGGCCTCAGCCTGGAAAGCAACACCCAACCCCGTTGCTTTTTGACTCTATACCTACAGCTCCGTGTATGTGTATACTTCAGCCAAGGTAAGGGCTTAAACACAGGGTGAAGGGCATCCCTGCCAACAAAAGGAGCAGAAGTGACCGGGCCGGCCAGGAAGGGCAGAGCCCACAGAACCTACTCAGAGGGGCTACTGAGCTGCGACCGACCAGAAAGCTCAGGATCCTCCGGTGCCCGCCGCTAGGGAGGTCTCTGAGCTTGGTCTAGGAACATCCGAAGGAGCAGGGGACGACAGCGTGCATTGTGGGCACTTGTGGCTCGCTTGGAGGCGTTCCTGCTCGCGAGGATTGGGCGGCCCTGGCCCTCTGGCGGACCCAAGGAACAACAGCAGCAGGAGCCATGCTACGAGGTCCCCCGACAGAGCAGCCCGACCCTAGGTTGGGTATCGAGGCCTCCGGCGCCGTCTAGCGTCCGAGCCTCCCTTTAGCCCCCGGGCTCTGCCCAAGCGCCTTAGGCACTTTGGGCCGGGAAGGGGGCCTAGGCGCCGGTAGGCTTCCTTCTTGCTGCTGCTGTTGGTATGAAAGCACGGCTGAGGAGGGGACGTGTAATGAACTTTCCAGGAGGCCTGCAGAGTCGGAGTTTTGTTTTGAAGATAACCACCAAACCGCAACCAGAACCTTTTCCAGGGAGCCCGGAGCTCCCAGTTCCGGGCCCGGGCCTCCAAAGGTGACTGGGTGAGGCGGCCCGGGACTCACCCTCTTTGGGTCTCGGTTTCCTCGCTGGGGCTCCTTTGGGGACGCCAAGTTGGGCGCCTCCCGCGGACACCAGGTGTGGGCGTTGTCAATCCGGAGACGGTCCGCGCTGCGGCTGGGCTTCTCGCTTCACAGCGCGCCGACACGCTGCGGCTCTTGGGGCTCTGGACGGCCCCAGACCTCTCTAAGGCAGGGGCCTCCCGGGGCCGCCACTTCCCTCCCGAGGCACCCAGGTCGCGGGGCAGCTACCCCGACAGCACCAGCCCCCAGCCCAGTCACCCCACCGCAGCCAACTTCCCCGCCGCCAGCGCGTCTCAGAGCCAGCCCTCAGCCGCAGGCGATTGGACGGCGGCAGCGGGGCGGAGCCGGGCGCTCGGCACTGCCCGCGGCCGCCCGGATTCCCGGAGTCGCCGCAATTGGCTGCGGGCTCCGCCAGTCACGCGCGGAAGGCGCCCCGCCCCGCCGGGCTGGCCCAGGGCTGGCTCCGCCCCGCCCGCCGCGCGGCCCCGCCTCCCTCCAGAGCCGGGTAGCCTCAGCTCCGCGGTCCGCCTCATTCGCTAAGCTGGTCCACGAATTGTCAACGCGTTCGGGCGGCTGCTGAGCCGGGGCGCCCGCCGGGCTTGTCGTGCTCCCTCGGAGGTGCCTTCCCGAACCAGTGTGCCGGGTCCGCTAGGGCCAGAACGGTCGCCGGTTCGGGGCAACTTGGGATTCAGGACCCTCTGCAGGGGCGTCGGTTTGTGATCGGGACTCGGCGAGGAGGGTGAGTGGCCGCGCGCAAGGCGAGCGGCTCCTCTTGGCGCTGTTCGGCGAGCGGGGGACTGGACGGGTCCTGGCGGGCGTCGGTGCGTCGGTCCTAGCTTGGCGGCTGTGGGGAGGTCAGGGCCAGGCGGGATTTACTCCTTGCTAGTATCCCCACTCCCGAACTTGTTTCGGAGAGTCGCAACTCGGTCCGGGACGCGGCTCTGCGTTCTCACGAACTTGGCATGTTGTAATTGCCATCATTAGGTGGGGCCTGGGGACGCGTCCCTTGGCCCTCTGCGGCGACGACACGCGCGCTGGGGGCGGCCTCGGTGCCCTGTCGTGTACGGGCAACAGTTCCTAGATGGCTTGCGGACGGGTTTCTGAAAAATTAACCAGCGCCAGAGGCGGTGCGGCGCGACAGTGTCCTATCCGTAGCCTGAACCAGGGACCATCGTGTTCGGGGTGGGTCTTGAGCGGTCAGAGAACTTAAGCGACCATCTAGGTTCTGTAACAGGGGCTTCAGTGCTTTGCAATTACTGAAAGGAATTGACAGCATGGATATTAAACTTTGGTAAAGTAATTACTTTCTATTAACACTTGTATCCGCGTCCCTCAAGAGGTGCTCGGACCTCCACATCACCTGCAAGGTGTGTCGGAAAGACTTCGTTAGGACCAGGCGGGGAGCTGCTGTCTGTCCCAGTGCAGGGAGCCTGGGAGAATCCAAGACGAAACCGTGAAAGGGACCACCAGGCTGGTCGGTTGTGTGTGTTTTAAGCGATGAAGTTGTGACAGGAACTGACAACAGAGGATTCAAGGTTAAATTTGACACTTCGTTTGTGACCCAGTGTGGGATATTTTTTCTCTATTTTAATGATAAGGGTTAAAAGCAGCTGGTTTTTCTGAGGGCAGGTGCATACATGTCCTTTATATTATGTGTGGACCAAATAGAATTAAATGTAATATTTTCTTGTCATTCTTATTTGATGTGAATGAGAGCTTCCGGAGTGTACTAGAGACTTGGAATCACAATTTGGGGGAAAAATTGTCTTTGAAAATATACCAAAACGTTGAGATATATAACTGTTCATGCTTGAATATGCATATGTAGATGTGCGTGTGTGTGTAAAATTGATGGGTGAATGAGATAGAAATATATGGAGGGGGAAACAGCCTTGAACTTGCCCTGGGTGGAGGGATGGACCCTCTGATCTATGGAGTGTATGATCAGTGTGTGTGTGTGTGCGTGTGTGTGTGTGTGTGTGTGTGTGCATGTCTGAATCTGCGTGGTCTGTCTGGGTCAGTGTATGTCCATGAACTTTACGAGCATTTAGTTCAATACCACTCGGTGCAGATTCCGAGTTCCTGTTTTACAGCCCAGCAGCCGCCAGCCGGCCCATCTGTTAAAACATAATATGTACGCTTAAGTCACTTCATTTGGATCACTAGGGTGGAGTGTGGGTAGGGGGCAACCCTTAGTAGGAACAACATGCTACAAACAAAGACTGCCTCTCAAGTTCTATTTTCATTCTGTATTCAGCCTGAACTTGTGATTTGGGTGAGGGAGGAAAGGAGTGTTTGACTCTTCGGGAATGGCAAACTACATTTTGTGAAATAATTACAGTCGTGGTTTGGGGAAAGAGAGTTTATAAGAGGAAAAAAAAAATTCCTGTAGAAAAGAAATGTGTTTGTCACATTACCATGCAACACTGGTTTACTGCTTTGCAGTGGCATGTATATCAGGAACTGTTTTCTTTTGCTTCTTAAGAGAATGCATTAAAACTGAATTGTTTTGCACCAAAAAAAAAAAAAAAAATCCTTAATAGACGTAAACAGAGCTTTATTGCAGAGGCTATTTAATCTACCAGAGTTAAGACTGGCCTAGTAATTCTAATGAAACATGTTTTTAGGAATTTATAACCTGGATATAAATTCATATTCAGCCTAATCACTGGTTGCAGTGGTTCACAATTTATAGTTTAAGAAATAATAAAAAACCTTTATCACAAAAATTCTGATGACTAAAAGGGTATGGGAGGAGTAAAACAGCTTAATAAGTTCCTGCAGCTAAGTGACTGATACTTAAAAAAACTATAAATTTCCTTAATAACGTAATTACTTTTGGTGACAAAATAAAGGCACAGTTTTGAGAAGGCTAATTGATATTTTTGCCAATAATTTTATGCTCATAATTACATTTTAAGAATGGTGTTTATTATTAATGTGGGCAGAATAAACTGGCATGGTTCTTAAGAACTCATCACAAGAAGTATTGTTTTTATTTTTATGGTACTTAAAACATTTTGCAGAAAATATACATATCTCTAATCTGTGAGTGTCTTTTAAGTTTCTCATGCACTACAAAGACAAAATAATTCTCCTGCCTTGATATGGATCATCTGAATCAACTTAGAAATTCAGTTTGTGGGCTGAACTCTGTTCTCTAAGATTTGATTCAGGAGTCTGGGGTGGGGTTCAGTTATCTGTATTTTGACCAAGCACCCCCTCTCCTCGAGTGATTCTGACATCAGGGATCCCCTCACTGTATTTTAAGAAACACTGGCGTGGTATTTATGATATAACAGAATGACCCTAGTCTGTGAGGTCATTTAACAAGTAATTGTTCTGATATTTCCAGGTGGCATCTACCAGCCTTGTGAAATTTATAGGCAACACTCTAATACTCTGTCCTCAACAATGGCACCTTTTGTCCTGTATTCAGGAGTGTTTAGAATCATCAGCTATCTCCCTTCTAGGTTAGCCCCAATTCTAAGGAAGTCTCTCTGGAGAAGCAAGGTAATTTAAGATCCCTCCAGTCTTAGTTCCTCCAGTCTATATTCAAAGTCAAGTGGGTTCCTGGGGTGCTCCAAGGGGACTTTGCCAGTCATAACTCACATTGTTGGACATTTCTCCCTGGAAGGTAAAAGAATCCCGGTCCTTGGGAGCCACCTTTGATTCTAAAGCCAATCGGCACTTGGGGATTAGAACCTCAGTAGGACTAGGACAGACTGACACAAGATCAAGGATCTCCTTAGGAAGCTGTAGCTGATCTGCCTCTTGCTCAAGGGAGAGTCCGGGTCACCTATCCAGAGGCCCAAACATTCTCGTTTTCTGAAACTCAGAAGTATTTCAAGCTGTCCAATTAATTGGATAGATTTTTTTCAGCATCATAGAGTGATGGGTTGAAAACTGATAACTTCTCTTCTCAAATCAGTGTGAATCTGGACTTATTAATTATTGCCAATTCCCTTTTTATGTACAGTTTGATACACATTAAGAGTCTATTCTTGGGGCATCTGGGGTGCTCAGTCGGTTGGGCGTCTGACTTCGGCTCAGGTCATGTTCTCACGGTTCGTGGTTCGAGCCCCGCATCGGGCTCTGTGCTGACAGCTCAGAGCCTGGAGCCTGCTTCCGATTCTGGGTCTCCCTCTCTCTGGCCCTTCCCCACTCATGCTCTGTCTCACTCTCATCTCAAAAATAAATAAACATTTAAAAGAAATTTTTTTTTAAATAAAAAAAAAGGTCATTCTCCCATTTCAGATTGGCACAATTCTCAATTTAAAACTTCTAGGGGCGCCTGGGTGGCGCAGTCGGTTAAGCGCCCGACTTCAGCCAGGTCACGATCTTGCGGTCCGTGAGTTCGAGCCCCGCGTCAGGCTCTGGGCTGATGGCTCGGAGCCTGGAGCCTGTTTCCGATTCTGTGTCTCCCTCTCTCTCTGCCCCTCCCCCGTTCATGCTCTGTCTCTCTCTGTCCCAAAAATAAATAAAAACGTTGAAAAAAAAATTTTAAACTTCTATATAAGGGTGTTTTTTTTTAATGTTTATTTATTTTTTTTTTTGAGAGAGAGAGACAGACAGAGTGTGAGTGGGGGAGGGGCAGAGAGAGAGGGAGACCCAGAATCAGAAGCAGGCTCCAAAGCTCTGAGCTGTCAGCACAGAGCCCAATGTGGGGCTAGGAACTCACAAACTGCGAGATCATGACCTGAGCCGAAGTCAGATGCTCAACAGACTGAGCCACCCAGGCGCCCCTAAAACTTCTAGATAAGGTTTTAAAGAGAATGGATCTATCAGAGGTTGTTGCTCTTCCCTCGTTCTACCGTCCGTGTACTTAGGAAAACCTACTGACTTGTCAGAGTTCAGAAGTGCCTGGGATATTTACTTGCCTGATGACAAAAGGACATGGATAGGCTGGGACACTGAACTTGGATTGTTCCAGGCCACTGGATCATTACTGGGACTTTCACAGAGCAATTCCCATTTAAAGGAGCACTTGGCAGAAATGTTTATAGGTCACTTATCTTAACAATCCTTTGAGTACGATGATTCTTTTCCAGATGAGCAAACAGCAGCCACAAAAGGCTGGTAATATTTAGATCCTGTCTTTCCCATTCAAAGATAACACCAATAACTGAGAAATTGGCCTTGCATTTGAATTATTTTTTCTTTAGCATCCTGGTAATATGACAGGATTATGCTTAGTCATTCATATCGTCTATAATTTTTTTTACCTCTTTCTTCAAATTTTTTTGTATAGTGAATGTGACCTTGGGACAGTTTTCTTTATAAAGTTAACTACCATATGTGATACTTGGTTCAATGACCCTAACCTTAACCAGCCAGGCTTGACCCAGAATGGCAAATAATTTGCTAAAGGTCACAGAGCACGATGGCAGCAAAGCCTATATGTAGAATTCTTTGGACTCATATTTTAGACGTTTCCATTTGCTTATGAGTCCTATTATGCTGCTAGTAATGTTTTTATGCTGGCAGAATAGAATTGTTTATATTTCATTTGCCCAGCTTCTGCATGATGAATGGGACCCAGAACATTTTAAAAGCCTAAGTTATAATCCCAGCCTGATTGTACAATGGGATTTATGCCTACTTCAAAAAACTATGGTAGAATGCTACTTTTCTTGAAACTGGGCCATAGGTCACTGCAAGCTTCTAAGCAACAATTCTTTTTTTTTTTTTTTTTTTTGGCCATGGCATACTTTTGGCAAAAGGAATTTGGCGACTTCTTTTCTCGTTTTTTCACCCTTCTTTCCCCACCCCTATTCCCATGGCAAAATCTACCTATAAAGTATTTACTTTTCAAGTCAATCTGCCCTTTTAACATCTCCTAATACTTGAATTGTAGCCATTTTGACTCTTTTTCCCCCAACATACCCTTACCAAGTTCTTACCTTTACTTTAGATTTTTGGTCCTAGACACGTCCTCATACAGAATACTGATGGAGCTATGTAAGTTTTACTCTAGCTTTCGCTTTGTGGATTTAACTACAACAATGGTAAGAGAAAAGGAAGAGAAGAGTAATGTCAAAGTCATGTTGTAAGTATCATGTTAGATATTACCAGCTTATTGTTTCCACGGGAAATTTAAGATCGAGATAATTGAAGTGACAGATGCGTTCATCTGTGGCCTTGCAGACACTCTTCTAATAGAAGATGAGAAATATAACTGAAGACAACATCCTAGGTTACAGAAGAAAAACAAATGTTAAGTTCTCAGAAACGAACAGACAAAATGTGAAGGGTAGGGGTGGGATGGGATGGGGAGGGTGCTGGGAAAGAAGAAGCCCCAGGAACATGCTAGACAGAGTGGTGAGAAATTTATAGAGGTGCTGATGGTTTGGGGTTCTTGGGGGCATTGATTCTGTTTTATATTGTCTTCACAACCCGCTCGCCCTGCTTGCTTTAAATAATTTATTATAGCAGCAGGCCTTCCTCTGTTAGTTTCCTTTTTTATAACTTTTTCCTTCTCATCTCTGGGTCTAATCAGAGGCATATATAATAGCATGGCTGCTCTAGAGTACTTAGGAAAATCCGTGATCAATATTGCTACATTATAAACCCATGGCTGTTGTGTTCTATTTTGCAATGTTTTCTTCCTTGTTATGTTAACTGCGTATCTGTGTTTTAAACAATATTTTATTCATCTTTGCACAATGAGACTATGGGCTTAGTCTTCTTGGCTGGAAGTATCTTTGGAGTAATCCATCATCAGAACACCATTGATCTAATGATGTATTTATTGCTCACTATTGCAGCACTGGCAAAAACCCAGTATGATTCTAAAAATTTGATTAAAAAGAAATCAAGCTTTTGCAAGGCGTAGCCATCCAATTATGTTAGCAGCTGCCAAGTGTAGTTTATGCTAAAATATACACACATATTTCAAGTGAGCAAAACGTGATCTTTTCAAAAGCTTTTAAAACTTTTTGCTATGAGACAAGTAGACCAAGAAGATGTCTCCTAATTAGAAAAACTGTAAGTGTACTCCCCATCTCAGCCAAAGTTAAGGTCTAGTATTTTTTTTTTTTTTTTGGATTATATCCCTAGACTCGAAAATGGACAGGTTTATCTTTTTCATCGACATAATAAAAACAGTGGGGATAAGAACGAACTCCCAGCCCTTGAACGATTTTCCAGGTAATCATTACAAATCGGAACGAACTGAAATTAATTAACAAACAGTGACTGAATACCTATCATGGGTGGCACCTCCTTTCTACTTAACTAACTCCACCTTGCAGTTCAAGCATTAGAGCCTTTGGGAAGCTTCTCCGTGTTCCTCTTTGGGCTGGTTGTATGCTGTCAGCAGGACCTTTCCCTCTTGTAGCCGCACTCCCTCCAGGTCAGCAGCCCCTGGAGGGCAGGGCCTCTCACCTTCCAGTTTCTCAAGAAAGGGTGCTTAAGAAATAGTTGCCAGGTATGCTAGAGGGCCACAGAGAATTACAGGTGAACACTTGCAAGCCCTCTGAAGGATGTGCACGCGTATACTCACCGCCAGTGTATTTATTTAATGTTTATTTTTGAGAGACAAAGACAGAGCACGAGTAGGAGAGGGACAGAGAGAGAAGGAAACACAGAATCCAAAGCAGCTCCAGCCTGAGCTGTCAGCACAGAGCCCGACACGGGGCTCGAACTCCCAAGCCGTGAGATCATGACCTGAGCCGAAGTCGGACGCTTAACTGACTGGGCCACCCAGGCACCTCTCACAACCAGTTTAAATGGCAGTGATAATTGAATCCCAGTGCCAGAGTTCCGGCGTTGGCCCCAATCTCAATGCTTCATGTAGCTGCCATCCGTTCCTGCTCTTTCGTCTTTATATCCCCTCCTCTTCATTCCTGGCTTTTCCTCCTCTTGTCACTGCCTCCCTGTTGTGACTTGTTCAGAAATGCCCCCATCTCCACCCTCCTTCCACTAGTCTGGGCCACGGCCCCTGGTACCTTTTGTGTTCTCACACTCCTTGTGTCCTATCTTGAGCAAGCAGCTAACTCACGGGCCCCACTTGGAGACTTGGGGCAGCCTGACCACGCACATCTTTTCAAGTCTCAGACGGCTTGGTCCCTCTTGCCTTCCAGGGCAGCCAACCAGCTACTTTTGGCCACGGAGGTCTGGGCGCCGTGGAGGAACCAGGTGGTTGCTGGGCCTACAGGCCGCTGCCAACCAAAGCTCAGCATAATGGGCAACCTTGACATTTGTGCAGTGAGCCTTTTTAAAAAATAATAATCCTAGCAGATTTTTATTGCCGAGACTAACTTTTATAAATGTTTTTCATCTCTAAATCTCCTTTCGTTCAAGAACGACCCCCTGCACAACTGTGCTTATGATGTCATCTGATGACTTAGGTACGTGCTTACCTCAGAGTGGGTTGCTGAACTGCTGCACGGACCGCGTGTCCAGGTGGAGTTTATGGGGCAGCAAAAGGAAGCGTAACTGCCTGGGGTCAGGGCCTTAGCATCGCCCTTTTAGGTGAGATCTTCATGCACTTCAAATGACTGCAAGAGATCAAGGACCCTTGTTTTCTGTCTCATCTGGGAGGTTAAGCCTCACTTAACATAGGTGCTTTCTTCTCCTACCTGCCAAGAAAACCCCATTAGAAAATTGGGTGATTACATCTAAATATTATTCAAGGCAACAGAGAAGATGAGCAATCCTAGATTAGGTCATGGACTCACTGATGTCTTTTGGACCTTTTAAGTCAGGAGCACTTGCCCCTGCATGTCTCAAAGCTTCTTTCATCTAGGTGCTGCAGGCTAGCAGGGTTTGAGGGTGTCTATATGGTGGGGGGGGGCAAACGTCTGTGGAATCCCTCGCCCGTGCCCTTCCCTGCAGCCGGTGGAGGCTCTCCCTGTGGTGCTTTGCTTTGGCATTTTCTCAGACCTGCGTTTCAGCATCCCGTATACCAAAACTTCCTCTTAATACTTTGTGACTGTGTTACATAAACTGAGGTTCTCACAGCCAGAAAGTTCTCATCCTTCACCTTCTAGGTCTCCCCGATTTCGACTTTTCTCTTTCCTTTAGTCCCACCCTCCACTCACATTTTCCTCTCTGGAAAGGGACATTCTCCATCCTTCCTGTTCAGGTACGAACTCTATTTTATAAAGCTCTATGATAATCATTGTTCCCACGAACCTTTTCCCTGCAGGAGAAACTGCATTTTTGACCATTTCCAGAGGACTTTCCTAGAGGAGTCCAGTGTGTCTTTCTCATGCTAAGGAGATGATCCCAGTGATGCGACTTCTCTCTGGGATAATACATGCTCTGATGGCCTTACCCAGTGAGAAAGGAATTCATCTCGCAAAACCTCAGTTTTCACCAGCCTTACCCATACTTGCCAGGGACGACCCCCCCCCACCCCAACCCCTTACCTGCTTAATCACCCTTACTGCCTTCTGCTCACTTTTTGTATTGTTAGGAAACAAGATCACAAGCCTCTGCTAGCAATAGACATATTCATTGCAATCTAGGGGATGGACCTTTCTACAGAGACCTGAACAGGTAGACACTGAATAGGGAAAAGAAGGACTGGGCTGCCCTGATGTCTTTACAGACAGGACATGTGCGCTGGTGCCTCTTCCGCTGATAAGTCCTTCATCTGTTGTTCTAACCAACCATGGACCGTTTCCTTTTGAGGCTGGGTCACTGCCTTCTAGCTAACACCAGCACTGGTCCCTTTTGGCTTTCGCTTTGGAAGGATCGCAGTATTTGGTTTCCTCTCCTCCACTGATTTTACCTAATTTTTATTTCGGGTGTTTCAGGTTGTTTTACTCTGATCTACCTACTCAAGTCGTGTTGTTTCTAACCTCCGCAGATATTTTTCTACCACTTTCCAGCCCTTGACAACATCGCACAATTACACACCATCCTTATATTGAACGAAATTCCATTTTCGCCGCAGATCAGTAATGAAGACATTAAGTGGCATCCTGATGGTGACCCTTTCAAGAGCTAAGGCACCATTTGCTATTCTGTTTTAATTACGGTCTCTTAGCAAATTTTCACCAGTTATAATGTTCACCCCATTTGATAAGTAATATCTCTCAAATACTCTACAAAATTATAAAACCTATGTGCCTTATATTTTCTGTTCTCCATTATGGGCTAAATTTATAATTCTGTAATTTTTCTTAAAGAAAAAAATACTTCTTAGATGAGAATGGCTAATTTGGTTTCAAGCCGTACTGCATTTTGCTTATGGTGAACCATTAGACATTTATGTGATTTTATTTTACCTCATTCCCAACCCCCACCAGCCACTCCGCTGCCAATAATCGCAGTCCGACCCTTCCCTCTACAGTCAGTAAGCATCTAGGCTTTTTTTGCAAGATGGATATTTTATTTTACCGGTCCCTGATAGTTTCAACTTCAAACTAACTCCACATGGCCTAAGCAAAAATAGCCAGTGCCCTATTATGATTATATTCCCCCCTTCCTTTCTAGGCGGGTCTGTCTCCTGACAACAAATCATAAACCTGCACCTCTTCTGCAGAGCGTTTCTGCCCCTTAATCCTCTTGTCCCAGGAGAGTACGAAGCTACTTCGGTTTCCTTAGCATCTACCCGGTGCGTGGGATCTGTGCTAGATCTTACGTGGTCCCTGTTGAAATTCTTATAATTGGATAAGAGCTCAGAAGTGGAAGCCTTACGAAACAAAAGCCCAATGAGGGGTGTGCTTCACTGAGGCCTTCAGGGGAAAACATGTCAACTAGGCAGGCGAAAGCTGAAAGGCAAAGTTTATAAACGGAAAGCCAGAGATAGACCATTCGGCACCAGCTACTTACTCCGAAGCGCCATCTTCCTGTTGTGACTTCCGGGGTGTTTTCCCCTTGGCCTTTTCCCGGTGACCGTTCCAGTATTGTAAATTACAACGCTGGATCACCCCATATCCAGAACTTTGGAGTGCACTGAGCTAGAGTCAGAAGTCCTCGTTCCATTCCTAGACCTTCCCAGAGACAAAGAAACGAGGGATGCTTCCAAGTGGAAATGTCCGTGTGAAGGTGATGTGGTCCCCTTGCTAGGAAACCTTCCGCACACGGCACAAGACTTCCACTCCAACTGACCTACGCGGGAAGGAAGTGTATTAGCTCCTGTGAGAAGTAGGGCAGGCAGCAGGATTGGTTGATTCAGTGGCACATTTACATCAAGGATACAGGTTCTTTGCACCTCCCTGCCACTGTCATCCTTAGGGTCCACTTCCCTCTAAGCCTGGGTCTTACCTTCTTGGCAGGATGGCTGCAGTTGTTCAGATGGTACTCGTGGGCATGACAATATCTAGAGCACAGAAAATGGACCACCCCCTTGTACAACCTCCTTTGAAATGAAAATATTACTAAGAAGTGTCTGAGAAGACCTGTCTTCTTATCTCATTGATCAGAACAGGATCACATGCCCCATCTGTACATCCATCACTAGCAGGATATTCTCCATCATTGCTTGAGAGAGGGGGCAGGTGAATGTGAACAAAACTGGGATTCTGTTACTAAGAAAGAAGTCTGTGTATGGGAGTGAGGGGGCAGTAGATGTTGGCAAGCAACTGTATTTAGTATACATTGTGACTTGGAAAGTAACCATGAAATTCCATTTATGACTACTGTGTGGCTGGTACGTACCACTGAAATACTATACACATCTGGACACAAAATGGCGAGGCTAGGTTGACAGGGAGAGAAAAGCCACAATGCAGACTAATTAAGGATGGAGAAATGAGCCAAGATCAATAATTATTCTGATTAGAATCACAATAAACCCTAATGATTCAAATGTACTAATTTATGTCTATTTGTCCTCGAGGAGTATATGATCTTTACTGAATAAAAAACAAGATTAAAACGATTTGCTCATTTCGTAAGAATTCTGTATTTTGGATATATTTTTTTGCAGTATCAGTGTACTTGAATGTAAACATTTTTTACCAACTTTATTTACATATCACAGCATTAATAATAATAATGATTATCGATGATGGTAAATGGCTATGATTTATTGAGTGCCCTTTTATAAATTAGGAAGTTAGCATCCAAGAGGAGCCAGTAACTTGCTTTTAGCTCACCTAGCCACCGAGTGGTTAAGCTAGGATTTAGATTTCGGTTCATCTGCCCATGTCCCTTCCCGGCCCTCCATGGCTTCTCTTTGTGTTAGAAGACTACCATTGCCTGTACGGCCTTAAGTGATCAGGTCCTGCCCATCTCTCTGACCTTATTACTTACTCACTTGCCTTCACTAGTTTTCCAGCCACACTAGCTTCCTTGTTGTTTGTCTCATAAGCTGGTCTCATTCTCACCCCTGACTCTGCATCTGTTTCGTCTGCTTGGATCACACATCCTTAGCTCCTACGGCTCCATTCTTTCCATTCAGGGCTCCCCTTCACAGTGACCTCTCAGGACCATCCCATCTGATCTCCTTAGGGGATCCCCCACCCTCCAATCCTCTGTTTCTGCTCCGTTTTTGTGTCCTCTATGGTATTTGCCATAATCTTACATAATTTACCTGTCTACTTGGTTTTGCCTGTCCGCTCCCCCACCCCCACTTAGAATAGAAGTTCCACGAGGGCAGAGATCCTAGCTGTGTTTATAAAGTGAATGGAAAATCAAGCGACTAAGTTAATAAAGAAAGGAATACTTAGAAGTTTTGACCTCTAATGATCCATAATCTGCCTTTATCTCCCACACTAGGACTAAAGATGGATGACAGTTGTCAATGAGCTGAGTGCATGCACTGTAGCTTTTTTCATATAAAATCTGGAAACAACAAAATCTACTTTTCTCTCAGTCTCTCTGTGAGAGTAAAATAAGATATAGATATCAGAATTCTTTGGAGAGAAGGTAGACTTACTACAATAATATTACATAAAGGTTTTAAAAGAGCTTGGTCGAAGAGGGAGATTTGAGTAATACTCTTAACTTCGGTTTTTATTTTGATTATACTTTTAAGGATGCCACCTCCTTTAGTGTTAGACATAAACCCTTAAAAGATGGAGGTGTACATATAAAGCTCAATTGTAAATTGGAAGACTTATAATTGCATGATAATTTGCAGTGGCAAATTCACTAAAACAAAATTGTTTTCTCTGCTTACACATAATTTTTCACTTGAACTCACGTATCTACTAAAATAATGTATTCCTAGAACCGTGTTCTTAATTATTCTGAGGTAATTATGAAGGTGCAAATTGAAAAATAGCTTTACCTCCCATGTTAATTTGGAAGAGACTGACAGAAGTGAATCAGTGCCTCCCTCTGAAGCTGCTTTTCTCTCTGGCTTTCAGCTCGGGACCCTCTCGACTAAAATATGTGCGTCTGTGTTTTCCTTTCCCTGTTGTTCTGTGGGTTGCTGTGTCATTTGTTGAGTGCGCTGTGAACCATTATTTTCTGAGGCCTCCAGTGTGACTTTACCACTCAACCAAACAAATCATCATCTCACCTTTGACAGGAGCTTCACATCCCCCTCCTACCTGCTCACCTTCCCCAGATCTTTCCTCAGGTGACCTCGCCAACCACGGCATCGCTCTCCACGCGGGGAATCAGTCTAAACCCGCGTGGTGCTGTTTCCTGCCTTCTGGGCTTCCCGCTATCACAAAAACCTGTTGGAGCCGTTACTATGAAATACACTTCTCAGCTAAACTCCCCGTATCAGACTTCCAGAAGCAGATCTAAATGTTATGGTGAGAACACATCTATATTCGAGAGTAATTTTTAAGTCTAGTTCTTCCAGATTGTTTTTATGTCTTGCATCAGAGACAAGTCAGTAAAACACAGAATGGGGAGGAAATGGAAAAGGATACTTCGATGTTGTTCACATGGTACCTTCCTCCTGTGTGTCCTGGAGGGGAGCCGTTTCTTCCTCACTTTATAAGCTAGGTAGATTTGGGTGTGTGATTGGGGAAGAGCCCATCAAGATCCAGGTGACAATGAGATGGGTAATTAAAGGGCTGGGCCAACATATCATTATTGAAATTAGGCAGGTTCATGGTCTACATAAACTCTTGAGAGACAGCTTTTGACAGGGTAGTTTTCATATACAGTAGATTGGCCCTTTTATGGCTCGACAAAGGCTTTGTTTCTTTTTTTTTTTTTTTTTTCTCTTTCTTTCTAAGCTGTGTGGGTGGGAAACAGCATGAGGTTATAGAAAATGTATAGCACACGCAGTAGCAATGAGAAGGAATCCATAATGGGTACACACATATTGCTGGAATATTTCCCAAGTACTTGGAGGGGGGCGGCCGTGAAGCTTCTTTGGCAGAGGCAGAGAACATGTGCTTTTCCATGTGTGAACACCCTGTGCTTTGAAAGGTCCTTTATGATTCACAAAAGCAGCTGCTTCTGAGCTGGTGTAGCCACAGAGTTTGGGAGAGTCACCGAGGTAGGTATACTGCAGGCTCCTGACATCTGTTTTGGGGGTTTGGTTAACTTTTGGGAATGTGCTTATTCACACGTGACATGGAGCAAGTTCTCTTCAGTAGAGTGCAGGACCCCTCTGTTTACGTCGTTAGGGTTTGCGGATCGAAGTTGACAAGGTTTAAAATTGTGAACAGTCGTTTGCTGTGTTACATGCATACAGACAGACATAGATTTTTATTGAGGGCGGTCTTCTTAATTTTGAAAACTATGTGTGACGGCTTGACTTTTGCCTAGTAAATCAGCTGTCCTGAGTGGCTCTCAGACATACTTTGTGGCATGGGAAGGCTTCCTTGCTAGGTATTTGTAATCCTACTCTGTGCTGTGTTTTGGTGAGTTTTTAGTTTTATCTGTTTTTTTATGTAAAAAATCCTGTGGTTGTGTCTTTTGTATACTTCTGTTCCACCTGAGTGCTAGTTCCTGTCTCCTCTTTACTTACCACTAATAAGTTATTTTCATTTTGCTAAGGATTTCAAGCCTACATAATACCAGCAAGTGTTGTTCCCTATCACTCTCAACAAGAGTCATGTGTGCCCAGTTCTTCAGATGAGATAACGAGGACATGATTCTTTCACTTTTTGCTAGTTTTCAATTTATTGGATACTGGCCTAATGGAGCGTGTGCACTGTTTGCTTTTTAAAAAAGGGGCGGGGGGAGTGAAAGCTTTGTTTTTAATGTGTCATAACTGTTGTTTCCAATAGACAAAGCAAAACACAAAACAAAACAAAAGATTACTGCAAAATAAGATTCGTGTGGATATGTTCAACTGAAAATCATTTGAAATGTTTCACGGCTACACTTTGTGCTAAATATAAAAATAATTGTGTTTCCCATGTGTGAGCATCAAAAGCCCCAGTTGGGAAATCACATGGTTATAGCAAGTAGGTCACTATTGATGGTAGAACATGAGACAGGAAATGTCACAGCTAAGATTAGAGGCCCAAGCAGTACGTCTCGCCATGCTTTGCTGCATTGTTCATCCTAAGTAGAAGGACTCAACAGGGTATAACTAACTTTAGCCCAATTTGAAAGTATTAGCAAGGATAGCCTTTTAATCTGGCATTCCCATTTGTTTCTAGATAACTCACTTTCCCAGTTGGTCAAAATAATTGAACTGCTTGGGTCTGCACATTGGCAGACCTCTGAATACCAATTAAAATGGCAGCCTTTACATGCTAAAAGTATACATGGGAAGCAATACTCAGCTGTACAGAATCGTAGCCCCAGATCTACCTGGTGTTTGAAATCACTCACTAGGAATAAGCAATTAAAAATGAATTCTCTTAAAAATCTCATTTATCTTCGTATTTGAAGGTAAGGTGGGGATGGGGGGGGGGCACTTTTAGGGAACCTAGTTACCGTGCCTTTTCTTCTTTGAGCAATATGAGGAAGATTTATTATTTATTTGTGGGAATTTTCACCACAGAGTATGCCTAATTTTGCATATGTTTGCATATTCTCATGTTTAAAGAAAAGGCTAGGAAGAAAAGCAATGGTCTCCTGTGTCTGCCCCCATGAGAGACAATACCTTACTTGGGGGGAGGGGAGGACAGGCCAAGATGGAGCCTTGGATTCAGAGAGAAGCCATCCCCTCATGCTACATTAGGCAGTTGAACACAAGCCCAGAGAGCCCACAGCTATTTGGAAGTGGAGGTGAAAGCCTGCCGAGATGATTGAATTTGAATCTGTTGCTCAAGTGCCCCGAGTATTCGTTCACTTCTAGCACAGAGTCCTTCACAGAAGCACCTTGGCTTACAGATTCCATGCATTCTGTGTGGAAAGTCTCACTGCTTGAATCTCAGAGGCCTTCCCAAGCTCACGCTTTCAAAGGTCATTAATGCAGATTAAAACACTCTACTTTGAACCGGGATTATTTCCTGCAGCTTGTAACTTTCAAGAGGGGCGGGGAGGTGGTGTGGAGGCTCAGTGGAATAAGTATTTTGACAGTATTTTTACTCTTTATTCCTTCTCCAGCTTAAATACAGAGCCTAGATTTGTATACCTCATCCAGGGATAGAATGTTGGAAAGGGGGGTTGGAAGCACAGCTCTTAGAGAAATCTCCCTGGAATGAAAATTCTGGAAAAGGTTTCCAACTGGCAGTCAGAGATACTGGCTTCTGATGGGAGAAACCACAAGGGATGTGGCACTCGAGACTGGCTGTGACATTGTGTGTGCCTGGTTCACACCCATCATAAAGCAAGCTGCTTGTGAGCTGTGGAGTTAGCTCATTTTCTAGGCCTCTGTCAGAGAATGTCAGTTGATAGTGGGAACATCTTGGAAAATATTTTGGAGCGTGTGAAGTAGATCTTTGCTTTGGAAATCTTTGAAAACTCCCTTTTCTAGTTTCAAAAATGTATGCGTAGCTAATAAATATTTACATCTTTAGGTGCCTGGTAGAACTCTTTACCATCTTATGCAATTATTAGTTTCATGTGAGTTTCTGCTAGGAGTTTTCTCTTTGATATCAGTATAAATGACCAGATGGCCAGGCGCCCCATTCTCCCTCGACCCCAGTCAGAACCCCTGAGCCTGGTCCTGGTCCTGCCTCTGATAAAGGCAGATATAGAGCAAGACACCTTCTGGGAAAGAAACGGAAAACTGGATTATTTCTGTGGACTTGGTCCGGCATCACGGCCGTAGGATTCTATTCATCTTTCAAGCCTATTTATTTTTCCTAGCTATAGGGAGCAAGTTGTAAAAATTTCTGGTTGGTAACTTTTATTTGTAAGGAGAGTACTCACTCACCAGGTTGCTAGTTGGCTGCTTAAGTTCCTATTGTGGCTGTTTCTTTCATCTGTGTTGTATCCAAGAACTCAAATACAATGTGTCTGATCACAGATGCCAAATAAGAGTAACCAGTAGGTTTCATACTTCAGTGCAGAAGAAGCAATTTCTGGTGGTGGGGGGTGGTGGTGATTGGGAGAGGTAGGTTGTGGAGCTCTGGTTTCCTAAGAAAATAAAGAGAGGGAATCCAGTATACAAACATGTAACAGGAACCCAGCCTGGATTCACACGGTTAATAACCTGTGTCTCTTTGTATAGGAAATACAATACCAGCACTTATAAACCCGTCGGCAAGGGAGTAGCACAAATAAAAACTTCATTTGTAAGAGCCATCTTGTCATTTTCCAAACACCTTAATGAGAAGGGTATTATAATTTTAACGGAGATGCAAATAATCTTTTTTTATCTTCAGTTTCTCTGATGATAATGTTGGTGGAATCTCTAAAATACAGAAAACAACCTAGACTGGATTATTTTTTGTTGTCTTTTTGTTAACAAAACTTTTTTCCAACGAAAGAAATACACCGTCCTGTCCTCAAATACAGACATAACCAATCAAGCTAATTTCCTAAGGGTGAATTATCCTTAGCTTCTGTGAAGGAGCCTCTGGTTTTTGAGCGTTTGACCCCTGAAAGGAATTGGAGGCCTCGGAAAGTCCTTAGGAGCTGTTTGAGGAACAGGAGAGAAGCTAGTTTTGATGGAGGAAATGTGACTGGAGAAAGTTCGGAGATGATCTTTTGGTCCTGTCTTTATTCTAAAAACCTACCTGTCTTGTTGTAAGTCCATTCCTTAAGAGATTTTACTCATGGGTCACCAGATCTTGCCTCCGAACAAAGAATGTCTCTTAGATATGTATGACTGTCCTCCCCGACTCTTGAAAGAGGCTGTGGTCACTGGACTGCGTTTTCTGGCGGGCTGCCTGGCACCTGGGTTTGTCGCTGCTGGATGCAGTCAGTCTTCCCAGACTTCCCCAGCTCCTGGGACTCGCCAGGCGAACGTAGGAAAGCAGGCTCAGAGACAACAATCCAGGTGATAAAAGACTCTAAATTTAGAAGACTTTTCCCTTCCACATAATAAAACTTGTTTCTTCTTCCCACACAAAACAGGGCTGTCCAGAACAACTCTGAAAACACATGACCCTGCCTCATCCCTCCCACTTGCAGCTGTCAAACCTTCCAAGGGAAATTCTTGTGCCCTGAACACTTTTGCTGCGCCACACATCATAATCCCATGGTTTTTTGTTTGTTTTATGTATACATACATATATATATATATATATATTTTTTTTTTCTTTTTATATAAGAGTGCAAGCAGGTGAGGAGGCAGAGAGAGGGGGACAGAGGGTCTGAAGTGGGCTCTGTAGCTAACAGGCTGATGGCAGCGAGCCCAAAGTGGGGCTTGAAATCACGAACAGTGAGATCATGACCTGAGTTGAAGTCGGATGCTCAGCCGACTCAGCCACCCCAGGTACCCCATAATCTCATGTTTTAATGTTTGCTGACGCTGAAAACTGCTAGGCCGTGTGTGCGGAGTGTGAAGGTAGGCTAATGGGGAGATAGAGACCTGTCAACCTACCCAGTTCTTCTGGATGGATTCAACCAGACTCTCTCCTAGGTGGCAGCAGGGGAAGAGCTCAGCCAGGTGACCGGCCTTCCTTCCTCACTCACGGGGTTTTGGGTGGAGGGTTTCTCCGGAGCTGCCAGGAAACATAAATTCGGGGGTTATATAGGAGTTCTTTGAGCAAACAAAGAGAGCCAGTGCCCTGCTAGCAGAATATCCATTAATTTTTAATTTTTGAGTTGGAAATGGCACCAGAGATTATCCACATCAGGGTTTCCAAGGTGGAATTTGCAAGATAAACCACTGGGGCTAAGAAAGAAAATACTGGAATTTGTACACATTTTTATACCCCAAAAATAAGAAAAATTAAGTTTTACTAATATATGGATTGACAGTTGCTCCCTCTCCTGTTCATTAAGTCAGAAGGGTGTATGTTCGGGGTCGGGGGTGGGGGTGGGGGCGGTGGTGCTCACTTGTCCACAGCATGTTGCATTGTATCTGTACATGTTGGGTTAAATTAATTGGCTTAATATTAATTAGTTTCAACTAAAGTAGCCCTCAACAGCAACAACAACAACAACACAAAAAAACAAAAACCAAACAGCAACAACAACCAAGGCAAGCAGCTTAAAAGATTCTGGTAAAAGGGCACCTGGGTGGCTCAGTCAGTTAAGCATCCAACTTCAGCTCAGGTCATGATTTCACATTCCATGAGTTCAAGCTCTTCATCAGGCTCTGTGCTGACAGCTCAGAGCCTGGAGCCGGCTTCAGATTCTGTGTCTCCCTCTCTCTCTGCCCCTCTGCCCCTCCCTCTCTCTCTCTCTCTCTCAAAAATAAATAAACATTAAAAATTTAGGGGCACCTGGGTGGCGCAGTCAGTTAAGCGTCCGACTTCAGCCAGGTCCGAACTCGCGGTCCGGGAGTTCGAGCCCCGCGTCAGGCTCTGGGCTGATGGCTCAGAGCCTGGAGCCTGTTTCCGATTCTGTGTGTCCCTCTCTCTCTGCCCCTCCCCCGTTCATGCTCTGTCTCTCTCTGTCCCAAAAATAAATAAACGTTGAAAAAAAAATTAAAAAAAAAATTTAACAAAGAAAGAATCTTGTAAAAAAAAAAACAAAGTATAAATTTAAAGGTATCACTAACTGTGCAAGCAAGAATAAGTGAACATTTTGAAATGGAGTTGACAACTTTGTTCTAGGACACACTTTGTTCTAGGTTCTTGGTTTATTAGCCAAGCTGGGAGTTAAAAACTAACACAATCAGTACTGATCAAATGTTAGCCCCCAATTCCAAAACTATCAAGATGATGGAATGAAACATAGACTGACATGTACTGTCATTAAGAATGAATATATTGGAAAGAAGTGTATACTTTGCCTTGAAAAATGATAATATGAAAGTGCCACAGAAAAATATGAATACCCCTGCGCTTGTGAAACCAATGTTTAAGTTCACCTACTGATCTTTATAAAATTTCACTAAATGATGTTCTGAAGCCTGTTTTGAAGTTTTTACTTGTATGCAGAAGTAAAAAAGCTACATATGTTTAAAAACTGTCTTTCTGGGGCGGCTGGGTGGCTCCGTCGGTTGAGCGTCCGACTTTGGCTCAGGTCATGATCTCAGTTTGTGGGTTCGAG
This sequence comes from Prionailurus bengalensis, assembly GCF_016509475.1. NCBI lineage: Eukaryota > Metazoa > Chordata > Mammalia > Carnivora > Felidae > Prionailurus > Prionailurus bengalensis. Next base: position 105,158,345 of record NC_057343.1, on the reverse strand, counting down.
CCCCCATCAGGCTCTGTGCTGACCCCTTGCTCAGAGCCTGGAGGCTGCTTCAGATTCTATGTCTCCTTCTTTCTCTGCCCACCTCCCCTCCCCCCACTCATGCTTTGTCTCACTGTTTCTCAAAAATAAATAAAGGTAAAAAAATAAAAATTAAAAAAACCAAAAACTGTTTTTCCTCCCAGTACAAACCCAGATAAGATACTATGTTGAAAACTATCTAAAATGAGTTTCTCTGTCACCAAGTGCTGTGAAAGTATTATTGAAGGTGTTACTGTATCTTGAAGACGCAAATACATATTGGAACAGGTTACAGAGGGCAGAAGACTTGTTTTACATTTGTAAGATGTTAGATCTAGCCTATTGTATTTGCTCATTTCTGTTTCACCAATGAAATACGCTAAGTGCCCCCTTTTGGTGAGCCATCACTAGATGAAATTCATTCACAATCTTTATGAAAATGTTTTGTGAGAAAAACCAAGTAGTGTTCCCTCTTGAGAAGCAGCTGTTTCTTAGAGAAGGATTCCAGGGTGAGGTTATAAGAGATAAATTCATTCACTGCATCATTCATAAGCAAGCTAGGGCAGCCAAGATGTTGAAGCCAGAGGTATACAAAATGCTGCGGGATACTTCATAATTAATTTTATAAAAAACAAATCTGTAATATACAGTGTAGTCAAAGCAATGCAATATTTTGTATTAAGTTGAGAAGGGACCATGAAAATCTTCTGTACCACACAGAGATTTGCTGGTTATCTTATCAAAAAATAATTGAGTTGTCCAACTTACAGATAAGTTACATTCATTTTTCTTCTTATAAAAAGTAAAGGGTTCCCTATTTTGTTAACCATTTCTGTGATAATGAGCCACTGTAGTATGCTACCTATGGGTCATTGTTTAAAAATACAGAGCATAACTAATTTGTCCTTTCAAGATAAAGATGTCATTTTAAGAATAAGAAGATAACTGAATTTTAACTAAACTTATTATAGAGAGAACATTGTGAAAAACAGTGTTTGGAAATGTTCACACTGTGATTTTTTTTTTTTTTTTTTTTTTTTTTTTTTTTGCTTAGAACTATGACAGCCATTAAAACCCAGCTATGTAAAATAAACCGAACATGGAACTAGACCTTCAGATTAACGTATCACAAATAATTAATCTTGCTTTTCAAACATAAGGCATATTCATTCACACTATTCTTGATAAAATAATGATTATTTTCTAAGATAAAGTATCTGTACTCTTAGATATATCAAGAAATAAATATTGTTTATTTACCTTATACTTTTTGTGATTTTGATGCTAGTTTGATAATGCACCTAATATAGTACATCGCACATATTTAGTAAGTAAGCATGGCATGCATGCTTCAAAGTATTTTAGTATTGGGATTCATGAATTCAGTAATTTTTGAGACTCTAGCTCTCAGCTAAAGATTCTGAAACTTTTGGTGGCAGGGAATAGCCACAGAATCTTTGAGACAATAAAAGATAGGTGTCCTCTTTCAGAAAAATGATACACAGATGCCAAATAAAATTGTGCCCAGAATCAGGGCGATCCCACGGCCCCAATGAGTAGCTGTTGTCGCGGACTCTGATAAACCCCCTGGATGAGGACAAGAATGCCCTAAGGAGTTATGTGACTTACGCAGGGTCGCACAATGCCATAATCTCATCTTTCAATCAAGACCTGCTGAGCATATGTCATTGCATACAGGCTTCTGTCTGGCAGCTGAGGATGCAAACAGGACGATGGAACTCTATCTGGGTTGCCAAGGAATCCACAGTTTCAGCAGGGACTCCAGGGTGCAACCAATAATCACAATTCCATTTGTGTGTGGGAGAAACTTGTTTACTTGACCAGCATTAAACGCGTGTGCCCAACTGTGTGAGGGCATTTTGCTAAATAAACTTCATAGAAAACGCAGAGATGGGTAAGGCGACACTTGTAGATAATCAAGTGCCAATTACCGGCTTCAGCTCCCAGTGCTTTTTCTAATGCACCTTTTATATTCTGAACGTCCTGATGCTCCTGATTGCAGTTTGCCACTCTGTTTCCTTCATGCACTAAATGATGATGTACAAGTAAAGGGAGGTGAGGTGGGGGGGGGGGGTCACACTCCTTCCTATTTCTAAGCAACCAAAGCTCACTCTTTGGGTTTACGTGCACCAGCATGCACTCCCCTGCCTGTGGAATAGAGCACTGAACTCTTAGATAAATTGGCAAATGGAAGAAAACAGGCAGTAATAAAGGAGGTATGGAATTTTATAAGCTTCATGATCTCTTTCCCCAAAGGCCTGAATCTATGTAATGAGGTAGTAGAACAAATTCCTGCCGAGTCTGAATTTATTCCTATAAGGAAAAAAGAAAAAAAGAAAAAAAAAAAAGGAATGATAGGAATAAAGTAAATGCAAAATTGTTTTTTCTGCTCAGGTCATTAGTTGGTGATATTCTTGAAGGCGATGTAGAGTTTTTCCTACAAATATTGGGCTCTTTGTGGGGACTAAAAATAAACAGAGCAGCACAGGGAAATAGGCAAGCACTATTGATCTGCGTCAGGGCCGTTTCCACTTTAATGTTTGCAAAAGGCACAGCCCAGTTGTGCAAACCTATTTATAGGGAACAGCTTCCTCATTGCTATATATAGATGATAAAAACAAGGTGGACTGTCAGGTAATTTGGGTTTATTGTTAGGAAATAGGACTGGGGGGCGGGGAGGGATCTCCTCCAGAACTAGTGAGGAGGACTTATCCCTCGTGTTCCTGTGCCTGGAAGGAAAGACCCGTGGAATCCAGTGTCTGTGCCCACACTGCCCGTGGACACACCTGTGGCCTGAGTGCCGCCTCCAACTGGTGTTTGTTTACCTCTCAGCTGCCCCAGCCTCCCTCCCCTTTCCCCGGTGCCGGTGCCGGAAGCAGAACCTAAAACAAACAGGGTGCCTCCAAGACCCCCCTGCCCTTCTGTCCCTGTAGAGAGCTCTGACTCCCCACTGGTATTGAGGGTGCTTGTGCCCACCTGTGCGTGAGCGTGTGGGTCTGGTGCAGGTATGCACACCTGGAATGTTTTCGTGGCATCCTGACATTTGGTTCTCCCTTTTTTTTTTTTTTTCTAATTTTTTTTCTCTCCACTCATTTCCTACCAGAGTTCTTTACTCCTCGAACACCCTCCCCCCCAAACACTTATTTTTCTAGTTCCCTTCCCACCGCATTCACCAGGTCTCCACCCCTGGGCTCTTCTCTTCTCTTTTCTTTTCTCACACCTGTCAGTTCAATTCAACAAGCGTTAGTGAGTGCTGAGCGCCTGCGAAGTTCTGGGACTAAAGAGACAAACAAGACAGGATCTCTGTCCTCAAGTCCTCTGTCCAGGGGGACTTGCGGTCTGCTCTCTGCCCTCTGCTCTCCACTCCAGTTATCGATCGCTCCCTCCAGGCAGAGGTTCCCGCCAGGATTCTCCACTGTAGTAACGGCTAAGCTTTGGTTCAGAAAACAATAATTCCCCCCCCCTAATGTCTGAGTTATGAAAGGAACGGGGGCTTGCAGCAAGGGGCGCATATACCCTGAAATGTGATCAGGGCTTGAATTCTGTGTGTTAAAACTATCAAAGGGATGCTAATGGCCTCTAACACCTTCTAGAGGCTCCAAAGTGATGCTGTTTCACCTGCAGGCATAGTTGTCCAGGCTCTGGGAAATGGCCTGTTGACAGTTTCCACTCCGATGTGGTATTCTTAGTGCCAGTGCCATTGCGGCACTGGGATGCTGAAATAACTAACCGTTTTTAAGTCGGCGCAGAAAACAAACGGACCAACCCTGATGGAACATAGTAACAGTGTGCTCCAGCCTGGGTGGGGCTGGAGAAATTGCTTTCCATCATCTCTGTGTCCGTTTCATCCCTTTAGATCTTTTACACCGTAAGTTTCTCTGTCCATCCAAATACAACATGAGTTTATTCTCAACGAACGAGACGCCAAGAACAGTGACAGGCAGTACATGTTTCAATCACAAAACGGTGTGCCAGTTGCATACAGGCCAGACTTAAAAGCAAGAGGTGGAGAAGGAACTGGCCAACTAATAAACATTTTAAATAGAACCCTCATCTCTATGCCTTGGTCTTCTGATGATCACCAGACAAACGGTATTGGGGCTGAGATAATGGGAGATCTTTACCCTTCAAGGCCTCGCTGTGTGGAGGGAATTCTCAACTGGTTTCATCATTTGCAATAGGGTTAATGTCTTTCTGGTGGCTGGGAAACCTCACTGGCTTCCCAGCTTCATTCTTTACATCCTTTTGTGCCTTGTCATGCTTCACCGAGTCTACTCTGTTCATCCCTGGTCTTCCTCTGTTTCCCATTCCATGCCCTCTGGAATGTGTCACTATGCGTCTTTTCCATTCCGCCATGTCTCTAAATGGCCTGCATCCAAATGATTACAGCTGTCTTTCTTGAGCCTTATGTAAAGTAATTCATTCTTGCCTTTTCAAAGAGGAGTGAGGGTGTGAGGTCAGTGACACTGCCATATCCAGATTATTCCTCATCCTGCTTCGTGTTCTAACACCGCCCACTGTTCTAGAGCAAATAAAAGTGGCCAGGACCAAATCCACCACAACTTTCCCTGATCATTCACCGTGGCATGGAGAACAGATTGGACGTGGGCACAAGTGGAAGCAGAGGAACCAATTAAGAGGCTACCTGAATAATTCAGGTGAGATCTGATGATGGCTTGGGGAAGATGAAAACAGTGGCGATGGAGACGGTGTATAATTTCAAGGTGGAAGGACAAACGGGACTTGATAATGATCTCACTATGTGTGATAAGGAACGAATGGAAGCATGATGCCTCCTAGGTTTGGGGGATAGGGAAGTTAATGAGGGGTGTCTGCCAGAGGGGAGGGGAACAGCCCCAGCACAAATGAAGTTGGGGAAATGATGTGAAGGATCTTTTTCAACTATCTAGTGAGAATTTGACTTAAGATCACAAATAGTAGGGGTGCAAGGGTGGCTCAGTTGATTCAGCGACCAACTTCGGCTCAGGTCACGATCTCACAACTGGTGGGTTCGAGCCCCACATTGGGCTCTGTGCTGACAGCTCAGAGCCTGGAGCCTGCTTCGAATTCTGTGTCTCCCTCTCTCTCTGCCCCTCCCCTGCGCGTGCTGTGTATCTCTCTGCCTCTCAAAAATAAATAACAATGTTAAAAAGTCATGAATCTTAAAATACACGGAATAGCTCTTTGAAAACTATGAAGTTTGGGGTGACTGTAAGGCATTGGTATTATTTGCTTTGCTCCATAACATGGCCTTGATGGGCTGGTCTGACTTCCACCCAGCGTGGCGCATTAGTAATGCCTGAGTTCTGTGAGGGGGAGGGCAGTGCCTTATCCACTATATCCTTAGTGCTGACGGTCTTGCAATGAAAGGTGTTTGGTATGTTTATTGAACAGGTTAGATCACGTATTTGATTTAGAGAAGAGTTGGCCCTCTGGAAACAAACAGCAAGTTTTGAAAATACATCCGTCTTTGAGGGGCAGTGCTGCCCCCCTCAAATGCCAGAGTACCAGGGACTAAATCGGCTGGGACACATTACCACCAGGTGACTGTGTGTGCAGAAAGTGCAGTGGCAGTGAGGTCCGTTTATGGCTGGGAGTAGAACAGGGAGGGCCCGATCTGAAAGTCGGTCAGAAAGTAGTCTGGAGAACAAGGGTTGAAGCTTGGAGGCCCAGGATGCAGGTCAAGTCATTTAGGTTTTTGCCCTGTAAGGTGGTTCCTTGTCCCCAAGGTGCAGGCTACTCAGGAGGTTGTGCTGGGCTGGCTCTCATGGGCTCATTGGAAGTTGGTTGGGGCATAAATGCCATAAAAATAGGCACCATATAAGAAGAGAAAAAAAAAAAGTCTGCCACCTGAAAAAAGAGAAAGAAAACGGCTCCCTTTTCCAAACCATCTACATTAGCTAAAAACTTCTTATACCAACTGGCAATATTTTATGTGTTTGCCCCGACTGAGGCCTATAGCTCACAGACCTGCCAGTGTTACACGATCAATATAAAAATTCCAGTTGTTTTGCTGACTTAGGTATTCACTGAGGGATTATCTGGGAGACAGACCTGAAAAGCAATTATGTGGAAAGTTCAATATGCTAGTTCTCCTTCAGCGGGGTTGATGAGAGGGTACTTTCTGGAAACTTCTCTGGTTTTTTGGCAGGTGCACCTTCCTCCTGATGCCTTGTGCCTGTGGCACCACATTTCCAGGTCTTAGTGTCGTACTTCAGTCTGTCGCTGTGGGGCCTCCTGAAGTCACATCCACAAATATTGTGGAGCTTGTTCTCTTGACCACAAATCGTAATAGTCTTTCAGTTTGTTTTGGCCTGGCCTGGGATCGGCAGGGAAGAAGTGGTGCAGGCGAAGGAGTGAGATTCTTGTTGAAAAGACCACTTTTCTCAGGTTGATATCCATGGAGATAATCTGTTCGTTTCCTCCTGGCATGGATTTTATGGCATCTGTGAAGCTCCCTCCTCTCCACCCGATTCTTGGCCTTCCCCCACCTCACCTCCCCACCCCCACCTCTTCTCCCCAGGGTGTGAAAGTACATTTGCAGCCGTCCCACCTGAGTCCCACCTGATGGCTGCCGTGAGTGTGTGTGTGTGTGTGTGTGTGTGGCCTCAGCCATGGAATGCTGAGTGTTTGCACAGGGGTTGCTGAGAGTCAAGTCAAGAAACAAGCCTGTTGGTACGAAGCCAAAAGCCCATTTAGGGTAGCTGCTTCAGTTTCACCCCTGATCCAAGCTGGAGTGGGTTCTCCAAGTGGAGGAAAGCGGAGGAGTGGCATGAAAAGGGAGCAGGAACTTTGGGCTTTACTCTTCAGCTGCTGGAGCAGAATTCTGGTTCACCACAGGTCAGCATCTTCTGTTTTCTGATCAGCAGCCCAGCCTGATTGGTTCGCGGTTATTCGGCTCACTGGGGCCACTTGGAAGATGCTTCTTTTGCATTTCCATGATCCCCCTTCCACCACCACCCCCCCTTTCCTTGCCCATCAAGTTTTGCAGTTTACTCTGTGACCCACATAAAGTAAAAGAAAACCCCCACGACCTAGGAATTCCCGTGTTGTGAGATATGTTATTTCCTGCCATTGAAAGGATTATTTTACACTGCCAGCAAGGAGGGCTTTCAGGAATACGCTAACACTCTATTTCCTCCCCCTTAGTATTTCCTCGGTTGTCCTTAGAGTGCCAGTAACCTCCACGGGGTTTCTGTACTAAAAGTGCTTCAGTGTCTCCTGGCTAATGATAAACAATCAGCCGACTATTGATTTTGATCATCTTCTAAAATAACTGGCCGTGTTTCCTTGCCACATCGATGCTATGGCACACATGGCCCATTCCTCAAGAATGGTAGCAGTCAAGCCTAGGTTGACCACATGTACTCAATCGACACAGAGACGCCCGGCTGGCTCAGCCGGAAAAACATGTGACTCTTGATCACAGGGTTGAGTTCAAGCCCCACCTTGGGGGTAAAGATTACTAAAAATAATAAATAAACTTAATTGAACATGGAAATTGTTGCTGACCTAACAATGTCTCGAGAGAGAGAGAGAGAGAGAGAGAGAAGATACAGAAAAAGGATACTCTTACTAAAAAAATACAGTGTCCAGTCATTTTGGATAAACTGGCATTTAGGAAGATAAATCGGTTATTCGACTGTTTCTGTTAGAAACAGGATCTGAAGCTACAGGTGAGACTGGCCTGAGTTCCCTGGTCCTTTCACTTTGGGGTATCAGGTGGTGAGAAATAGCAAGCCTGTTGACCACGGAGGATATTCTCTTCTTCCTCCCATCCCCGCCCTTGCTAAAGGAGGACAGTGTTTCCCTGATGATGAGCCTTTGGATGATTACCAGTGTCTTATCGGTAATGATAATGCGGCAGTGAAGGTTCTCATGCATTCATTATTAGTGTTTTCACTAACACTGCTCCCTGAGGTGATTAAAGATCCTGGATCCAGACCCCACTGGAGGGGAGCAAGTACTCTAACCCCGTTTAAAGCCACCACCTCTGTGCCCTCCTATCCCTTTCCCTGTTGTCATCGTTTCCCAAACTTGACTCTTCATAACCCAGTGATCGACCACGAGTGACCTGGGTCCCTGCTGAAATGACTCTATATGGACAAGGCAGGTGACGTAAACATGTGATGCTCTAGTGCGTGAGGGAATAGGGGAGCACCAGACTCTCAGAGAACAGAGAGGCCTGAGGCCTAAAGATCATGAAATCCTCCCCCCCCCACCTCCCCACACCTTCCCCCCCTCCCCCAATGTAATACCCACGACTTTCAGGCTCCAGGATGCCAGCTGAAAAGTGATTTAAGCAAATCTGCACCCATAAGGCCCTTTATGCAAAGTAGTTCCTTGGCCTGGAATGTCTGCAGTCCCACATCTCATCCTCCACAGCTGGGCTTGAATTCCGCCTTCCCAGACAGATCCAGTCCCCCTCCCCCTTGCTGCTTAGCGCCGTAGTTATGCTTCTGCTCACCACACATCACACTCCGCCTTCCACTGGACGTACTTGGGTAGCTGTAGTAGGCTGCTGAAAGGCTGCATCTTCGAGTTTCTCATTCCATCTGCCCTTAGCATTTATTTCCATATAGTGGATTCTCAGTAAACCTTTCTGTTGGGAAAAAGGGGAGAAAGCAAATCATAACCATTCAAAATGGAGACACTCTATTATACTATAGTCGTGGCATCCGGTGGAAAAGTAAGAGAAAACCTTGGCATGCCCAGGACGTGAGTGTTTCTCTGCCAAAAATAATTCTGAGCCAAGTCATCTATAAGCATATCACAGAATTAGGGAAGTCCCTTTTTTCTCTTTGTTATGTCCAGCTGGACTGTTAACGATTAATGTGGTGCATTCATTCATTTGTTTTTTCACTTACCTCTTCATTTATAGAAAACACAAGCACAGGGCAGGCTTGAATTCTCTGTCTGAAATAATTGCTTGACTCCGGGGATCACGTAACCTGTGGCATCCAAGCAGTTAGAACTCTAGGAGAAGCAAAGTAGGAACCGTGCACCACCCTGGAAAATAAATAGCACCTTAATGTCAGAATGTGAGAAGCTGTCTCACGAAAAACAGGCTCCAGAACATCCTAAATGAGTAACCTCATGCGCAGTAGCATGCTGGCACAGTGGCCGTATTGATTTATGTATTAGTGCTTTATTTAAACTCTGTGCCCAAAGGTAACTGAGTAGTACACGGCTTCTGAATCCCACCGGACCGGCCTGGGAGAAGGCCTCCAGATCTTGATGTAGGCAGGAAGTTAATCCGTTGTTTTGACGTCTGCCTTTGTTAATCATTGAGCCTTTGACACTGAGATTTTAGTTTCAGGTTGGGTTTATTGAGGTGTAACTTGGACTAAGTTTACCCTTTTTTTAGTGTACAGGACCATGAATTTTAACAAATGCATACACGGGTGTATGATGACCATCGTGATCAAGATACAAGATAGCGTCAGCACTCCCCAAATTTCTTTTATGCCCTCTTGAAGTCAACCTTCCCTTGCACACCTAGCCCCTGGCCATGACTGACCTGTTTTCTGACCCTGTAATTTTGCCTTTTCCAGGATGTTCTATAAAGGAAATCATATGCCATCCAGGCTTCTGAGTCTGGTTTCTTTCATACAGCATAATGAAATCCCTCCATGTTGCTCTGTGCATCGGTAGCTAGTTCCTTTTTATTGCTCAGTAGGATTCCCTTCATCGTATAAATGTACTACTGTTTATCTCTTCACCAGTGGAAGGACATCTGGGTTCTTTCCACAGTGGGGTCATTATGAATAAACATTCCTATCCCATTTTTTGTGTGGGAATATGTGTTATCATCTACCTTAAATAAATACCTAAGCATGAGATTGCTGAGTTGAATGACAGGTGTATGTTTAATTCTTATAAGAAACTGCTGAATCATTTTTCAAAGTGGCTTTTCTGTTTTTGTGTTGCTGTAATATTCACCGAGGGAGGTCCACCTTTAAGGTTACATCCACACCGTTTTAGATCATTTCGAGAGGATTATATATTCCAGGGAGATTGAAGATCCCTCGAGGTGTCGTTTTGCTTGTCCTGCCTCAGCTGTGGGTACATTGAGAGGAAAAGAGAAATGGAATAGGCATGTGGACCCCAACTCAATGGGTTAAGCTTTTTATTTATAAACAGAACTTTTTTTTGTCTCCTAACTAAAAATGATTAAAGTGAGTGTTTGGCTGCTTGGCAAGACTCTGCCCTGATATTCAGAGGAGATTAGAGTAGCTTTGCAGATAAGCTCAGAAAATCTAGCTGGCCACAGAGTCATTTCCCAGCCCTCAGGCAGTCGCTGGGTGTCCTGGTGCCGATGTCATCGACAAGGTCGAGTCCTGGGAATCTGAAGATGGCACATCTTTTAAAAGGTGATATTTCCAAGCCCTGGACAAACTCTCAACTGCCTAACAGCTGATTTCTTTTACCTCCTCACCCGAATGCTTTCAGATCCTGACCAGTGGAGACACTTTGCAGGCGAGGCTTCTTATCACCTAGTTTATGTTTGGTTGAAATCAGGAATTATGGAGTTGGCCTCCACATTAGGCCTCAGCCCTAAAGCAGGGGAAATATGTCTGAGTGCTTTCTGGCCTTGGCTATGGTCAGCACCTTTATGCTCAACAGGAAAATCAGTTCAAAGGCTATTTGCGTTGGAGGCCTGGTCCTCCTGTGGCCTATTGTGGGTCACGGTAGCTGGCTTTAGAATCGGTGGGGGCATCCCAAACAGGAAGGAAAAAAAAAATCAGTGACTTGTGGAATGTCTGATGCCCTTTGGTAACCTTCAGAGTTCTGTGGTAACCATACAGGCACCGTGACCCACAAATCCAGCCAGTAACCCTCCAGGAACGGGTTACTCACTGTGTTTGAGTAGGAATTCATGGAGTGATCCTGACCAAGGAAAACATTCAGCCAAGGGCACTCGACTCCGTGGGGCTTTTGTACTTTACCCTCAACTCCACTCTAACAAAACAGAAAGAGGGGTAGGGTGGGGGGGGGGGGGTAGTAAATGGAAAATGATCATTTTCTGTCTGATTTTGCTTCATGGAAGCAAATGGAAATGTCCATTCAGTACCCACCTATCAGCCACAGAGTTGCAAGCACCTGTTCTTACTTCCCCGAGCATGTGTCCTCCTCAGAGGTACTGGGAAAGGCTCTACAGCATTGTCAGACATGTCTTGTGTTCCATCGGGCTGATTTGACGTTCTTCTTATAGACACCAGTTTGGACAGAATGGGGAAGATCAATAAATAGGATACCTGTGGTATGGAGAGGAAGAGGTTTGTTTTGTTTCCAGCTACAGATGGGCCTGCGGGTGCACTTTTTAGAGCCAAGTTACCAGAATGTGAGAGCAGAGGAGAAGATGGGCTGGGTGGGGGTGGGGGCGGGGAGACAGTCACAGGTTTTGATTGTACCATATTCCCTGGGGCATCCAGCCCTTTTGTGACTGTTGGGCATTAACTAAACCCACGGGATGGCTTTCCCTCTTACTGTCCAGTAAATTGTTTCCCCCAGAGCTGCCAGCATTTGCAGCCAGATGACTTGTTCACCTTGGTATATTGCACACGGCCTGAAGAAGGCCCAATTGGCAGGCCCCGTCTGTGGATTCCGAGAGGCAGCAAGTGCAGGGAGAGATGTGGGGGCACTCTTGCTTGCTAGGCATATGGCGAGTTCACAATGCTAGACGTTTTAGCAGGCCATGGAGTACATTTGCCAAGGGAAAGAATACAGCGATAATGAAACTAGGGACAAGAAAATGCTGTAATAGAAGACGCCATCATGCTGCTAAATTTCATTCTTATTCCTAAGGCAAGTTGATATTATTGCAGGAGACACCAAGGATCAGAGCATGATAGAAGAGGAAGCTGTTCACAAGTATCAGTGATGTGCTGTACGGATCGTGATTCGCGTATTCATATCGATGCTAGCAGTAAGAGGTTTCTTTCCTTTACGTAGTTCACAACGCATTGTTTGCTGGACCATAGTAGCACTGAATACTGCACAGATCTCACCCTTCAGCGGAGGGAAGGGGTCAAGATGAGCCAAGGGAAGGGGTCGAGTTGGGTCCGTGTCCCGACTCATTGAAACGTTTGCTCCATTTTTACACTTAAATTTACAGGGATCTGGCATTTGTATGCTGGCAAGATCCATAGCATCTGGGGGAGGGGAAGGGGTTGCTAAATTGCCATTAAAAATTCCTTTGCTTTCTGACAAAGAAGTCAATTCAGAAACTTCCAAATGGTCTTGCTACTTGAGCCTCTACGTCTGCATTTGAAATTGTTCCCCTCTAGTCCTAGTATTATAGGCTTTTTTCTTCATCAGTGAAGTGTGTACAATCTCCTTCATGTCTAAGTGAACCAACTTTTCTGTTTTCTCCTTTTAAGTTTTTGTGAAAATGATACAGGTATCAGTTAAAGAAATAAAGTAGCACGGAGAAATGATTATATTGAAAAGCCATGGTACTCCCCCCCGCCCCCTGTCCAAAATGGAAACCACACTGAGAAGGGGCTAGATTTGGGCGCATGAGGGTGGCTCAGTCGGTTAAGCCTCCGACTTCAGCTCACGTTATGATCTCGCGGTTCGTGAGTTCAGGCCCCGCGTCGGGCTCTGTGCTGACAGCTCAGAGCCTGGAGCCTGCTTCGGATTCTGTGTCTCCTTCTCTCTCAGCCCCTCCCCCACTCATGCTCTCTCTCTCTCTCTCTCTCTCTCTCTCTCTCTCAAATGTTAAAAAAATTTTAAAGATAAAAAATTTTAAAAACGAAAAAGAAGGCGCTAGACTTTTAGTTAGGAGTTTGGCGGCAGGGGTGGGAGGCGGGAATGGTGCTTAAAATGCCCGAGGAGAAGGTTTTACTGCACAGTATGTTGGCACATATTCTAGCCCTTCTAGTTCTTGCCAGTTTTTTTTTTTTAACGGTTTATTTTGAACTCATTTTAGATTTACAGAAAGGTTACCAAAAAATAGAATTTCTGTATATGTCCCTCACCCAGCTTCCCCTAATGTTAATATCTTACATATAGCACAGTTTGACTTGTAAAAGTAAAAGTTGGGGTTTCTAGCATCGGGCACGGACCTAAGGCGGGGGGTGGGGAGGGGAGAGAAACACGAGGAGTCTCCGCCGGCCCAGTGAACCGCTCTCCTTTTCACCCCCTTTGGAGTCCCGTTCTCAGCTGCAGGTGCCCGGTGAGGCAGGGGTTTTCCTGGGACACTGCCAGGCAGCTCTGACGTCCTCCCACCCTTCCACTCTCCCAAAGTTTTCTCCTACATGTTCTAGGCTCTTACCTCTCAGTGTCTATCAGCCAGGGTTCTTCCCTAGAGGAAGGAACCAAAGAGATAGAGATGTAAATGACAGATATAAAATTAGCTACAGATACAAATGCAGATACAGTGAGAGAGACAGAGATAGAGATAGATTTATTTTGAGACACTGAGTCTCATGCACGACTGTGGGGGCTGGAAAGTCCAAAATCCGTAGATCAGGCCGACAGGCTCAAAATTCAGGTAAGACTTGATGTTGCAAGTCTAGGAGTCCTAAATCCCCAGGGCCAGCCAGCAGTCTGGAGACTCAGGCAGGACTTCTATGTTACAGTCTTGCGGCAGAATTCCTTCCCTGGGAGACCTCAGATTTTGCTATTAAAGCTTTTAACTGATTGGATTAACACGCCCAGGCACATACACTACCCCTCGAATTATGGAGGGTAATCTCCTTTACTTAAAGTCAAATGATAAGAAATAGTAATCCCATCTACAGAATACCTTCACAGCAGCATAGAGACTAGCGTTTGCCCAAACACCTGGGCGCCACAGCCCTGTTCACACATAAAATTAACCATCGTCTGTTCTGTTCTCTTTGCCAGCCTCTCCTTGACCTCCAGAAATTTGTTGCAATCTTTCTTCTTCCCCTGATGCTCCTCTCCCAGTTGTATCCGCGTTACATCCCTCCCCTTTGTGTTAACATTTTGTTACAGTCTAAGGAGATAAGCGCTTCTATTCATTCTACTGTCTTCTACTTGTAGAAACCAAAGTTTACTTGTAAAGAAAACCTGATTGCTCCTGCAAGTGCCTCTCCTAAATACAGGCGTGTCGAGAGAGGTCAGCAGTCCTTTTGAGATTAAAAACAACAGCAACAAAAACATCACATGATTCAACTCCCATGTATTTATTTGCTTTACATATTGCTCAAGACAGATTTCCAATATTGATTCTTAGGGGTGTCTACCGCATTGTACTTATTTGGAATTTTTCAAATATTTACTTTATCTAAAAGGACCTCTCCAAAGGAAATTGCTTATTTTCCTGTTTGTTTGGATGTAGGTCCTTCCAACTTTGAATATTTGAAAAATCTTCACGATATGAATCCTCAGCCTTCAGTCTGACCCGTAACTTTATTATTTTAATTTTCAAAATCACAAACAAAGCTCTTTGAAGGGCTTACTCGCCTCTGTAATTCACAGCACCTAGAACGGTGCTTTGTCCCAAGTAGGTGCTCAAAAATTTTTTTTAAACGTGCTTAAGTTTTTAAAAACATTCTTTAGCTCTGTATGATAATGGTATGATTCAAATGCTTCAATTTATGATAGTTCATTCATTCCTCAAATTTGATAGTACTTGTCAGGTAGGGTGGGAGCAGGCACTTTTAAGTCTCATTTTATAGGAGGGATACTTGGGCTGTGTCTGAAATGGTAAATAATTTGCTGAGGCCACGTAGCTGACAGTTGCTGAATCTGCCTGAGTCCAAGTCTTCTGATTCTTAATTTTATGCTCCTTATTTTGGATGTATCACATATCCTTATGGAACATTAGACAATGAACATATTTCTATAAATCCTACTACTGTTAGATATGCTTGCAATGAACTCACATTCATGTCATGTTCTGCTAATACGCTAAACTATCCCTTTGTTTATAAGAAGTTAAGTTTCCTTGAACAATCTACCTTGTTGTTTCGGTATGTGTTCTGTACCCACGGACCAAATAGTCCTCCATGAAAATTGCTCTCAGCTTTAGGCTCTCTCCCAGTAAAGGTGTGCTTGAGAATCAAAGACCACTAGATCACCCAGGGGGCTCAGTCACTTAAGCGTCCGACTTCAGCTCAGGTTATGACCTCGCAGTTAGTTTGAGCCCCACGTCATGCTCTGTGCTGACAGCTCAGAGCCTGAAGCCTGCTTTGGGTTCTGTGTCTCCCACTCTCTACCTCTTGCCCGCTCACACTCTGTCTCTCTCTCTCTCAAAAATAAATAAACATTAAAAAATTAAAAAAAAAAAGAATCAAAGACCACTGATAAATAAGACACAAGGATACACTGAACAGCATAGGGAATATAGTTAATAATACTGTGACAACTCTGTATAATGACAGACTGTAGTGGATTTATGGTGGTGACCATTTCCTAATGTATATAGTGTTGAATCACTATGTTGTATACCTGAAGCTAATTGTATGTCAACTACACTGCCATTAAAAACCAGAATCAAGAACCCCTTTGTGTTTTCAGAATTTGAGCCTTCCTACAACTGCTGAAAATTCATCTGTACAAAAAAGACATGCTTCTAGTCTTAATATAAAACCATCAAATTAAACCTAACACATCATTTACTGATAGCAAATGGAGGTGCAACTCCTTCTCTCCCACACCTCCCAAGATGCATCTTTTCAGAAATCAGGGGCCCCTGGGTGTCCCGGTTGGTTAAGCATCCGACTCCTGATTTTGGCTCACTCTGGCCATGATCTCATGGTTTATGAGATCAAGCCCCACATTGGGCCCCTTGCTGATGACAGCACGAAGCCTGCTTGGGATTCTCTCTCCCTCTGTCTCTCTGCCCATCCCCTGCTCTCCTGCATGTGCACACAGTGTGTCTCAAAATAAATAACATTTTTAAAAAATCAAATCAAACCCGTCACATAATTTACTAATAGCAAACAGACTTGCAACCCTTTCTCTCCCATACCTTCCAAGATGCACTTCACCAACCGCCTTGTTAAAAAAAAAAAAAAAAAAAAAGTCATCATTACAAGTACAGACTCCCTGTTACAAACCTATAGTGATATTTTTTAAAGAAATACCACGTGTCTTGATTTAGTATGAAACGCAAGTGACAGAACCCACGTGTGGTCCCCACGAGCAAAGCCCCATTACCCAGAGCCGTTCCCAATGGTTCTCAAGCTTCTCCTGCCACCGGCCAGCAGCACACAGGGGGACAGTTTCCTTGCCACGCACTCTCTACCTTTGGTTTCCGATTTTTCTTTCTTCCTCAATTTTTCTGGGACCTCTCCCCCGCCCCCCCCCCCCCACACCAGGCCCTGTCATTCCACTGGACTTGCACACACATCGAAAGCTTAAATGCCTCGCTCATCTTTACTGCATTTTATGTATTATTCAGACCAGTTTCGGGGCAGATCTCATCTGATTCCACTCAATTTGCCAGAGGTTTAAAGGATTAAACAATCCTTCAAGTATTTCCTGTTATCACTCCTCTTCTCTCAGTGCCTGAGAGCATCCTTTGGGCCCGGACATCATAACCTCGAGTGTGTGACCTGGCCTTCAGGGACCCCTGAAGCCCCGGAAGTGAAGGGGGAATAACGTGAAGCTGAAGTGCGCTTTCGAGGGCAGTGGCTCTGTAGTTTTCCTCAGATCCTAAAAGGGACCCATGACCCAAAAAGGTTTAAGAACCTTGACCGGCTCTCAGTGGCCCTGCGCCCCTGCCAGATCATTCTGTTTTCACTTGAGGCCTGGGCAGGGCTCTGGCAATGAGCCAGCAGGCCCTGGAGCCACGGCCTGTGTCCCGTCTGGTTCCCCGGTCAGCCTCCCCGACCCACTGGGCTTTACCTCCGGAACTTTCTCTCCAGTGTGCTGCCCCTGGGCTGGGCCTCACCTCTGCTGGGCTTGTCTCATTCCTTCTCACATCCCCCTGTCCTGGCATGGAAGGTGTTCCTGTCCTGTTTCTTTCCCAAGCAACGTCGCTCCGGTTTTTGTTTGTTCTGGAGCCTCTTTTCTGAATATGGAGGTTCACCAGTTTTCCTCAACCTCCTGTCTGCCCCCCCGCATCCGTGTACCTGGCCCATCGCAGAGCCACTGCCCTCCCTAGAGGGTGACACACTTCCTTCTTAGGGAATCGCATCAATCAAAAGACGGATAGCATCCCCATGCCATGAGAAACCCTGGCAGTTTCTTCCCTTCCAGCCCCCTAAAATTGCAGGGCCCACACGAACATGGTATAGTTCCATCCAAAGGCACCTGGATGCAAGCAGGTCTTACCCTGCTTCAGCCTCATCTAAATAATCTCTGTCTATCTCCCTGTCACACGATAGCAGGTTTCGCATTCTCTCTCTGTCTCTCTCTCTCTCTCTCTCTCTCTGTCTTTTATTTATTTAGAGAGAGAGAAAGAGAGAGAGAGGATCCCAAGCAGGTGACAGGAGCTTCGAACTCAGACTGTGAGATCATGACCTGGAGCAAAATCAAGACTCAGACGCTTAAGCAGCTGAGTCACCCAGGCACCCCCAGGTTTCAGATTTTCTGATCAACTTTTTGCTGTTAGAATTGGCAAAAAAGGGGCGCCTGGGTGGCTCAGTCGGTTAAGCGTCCGACTTCGGCTCAGGTCACCATCTCACTGTCCGTGGGTTCGAGCCCCGCGTCGGGCTCTGTGCTGACAGCTTAGAGCCTGGAGCCTGTTTCAGATTCTGTGTCTCCCTCTCTCTCTGACCCTCCCCCGTTCATGCTCTGTCTCTCTCTGTCTCAAAAATAAATAAATGTTAAAAAAAATTTTTTTTTAAATAAAAAAAAGAATTGGCAAAAAAAAAAAATAGCCAACACCGATTAAATATGCAAACCCTCAAGGAAGGTGGACACAGATAAAAACATAGGAAAAAGGTAAAGTCACAGATATTCAGTGCTTTCTTCTGGTTTGGGTCTTGGCTTTACGTTAGGCCTCTTCCAAGCGAACCCCTGCATCCTGTGCTCCTTCTGATTTGCTGCCCGTGAGGTGTCTGGAGGTGCAGGGGGCACAACTGGAATGTAAGTTGAGGGACATGACTCCTTGACCATTTGAGCTTCAGTGGGCTGAGCTGGCCTCATAAATCACGTTGGCAGAGAGGGTGGATTTGGGGCCCTGAGTGAACTGCCGTTCCAAGTCCAAAGTTAGCTCCCCACGAGGTCTGCATTCTCAGCCTGCTGACACTTCCGATAGTCTTTGCTGATACCCAAAACAGAGAATTCGAGCCCTGCCATATTTAGATCCCTGCCCTAAGTCGGAGTTCTGAGCTGCCGCGTTGCTGTTTCTGATACACGATCCTGAGCCGAGGAAGTGACCGGCCTGTGGCCTCACAGACTCGAGAGCCGGGTCTGGGGCAGAGGGCTAGTTCCTGTCCTCAGATAGGGATGGGCACACCACGGCCCTGCCAGATCTCTCACCTACCCCTTCCCTCCCATCCTGAGGCCAACTTTTCAGAAGGGATCATCTGTCCCTTTGTTACTGAAAAACGAGCAGCTCTCTGGGGAAGCCAAAGTCCCTCTAAGGGTGTGGAGCAACTGCTGGGCATTATGCGTGCAATCCAGCTATATGATTCTTCTGCATGTTTCCCGATCCATTGCTCCTCCTGCAGAGGAGAGATAATGCAGGCGTGCACGGCTAACCCCACCGGAAGCCCTTCTCACGGTTAAGAATTGTCGATGAGACTTTGCAAAGTATCCTAGAGCCCACTGCTACCAGATGTCTCCGTCTAATCTGTCCAAAGAGTTTTGGGGAGGGGGAAACATTATGATCGGTGTGTAGCTGGCTGTGTGAACAGACTGTCAAGAACAGCCTAAACCCATGTGGACACAGTGGAAGCGTCCTCCTGTCACATAGCACATTGAGCTCTCCCAACTTCTGACCACAAGTCCTTCTTCCATGTAATTATCTTTTTTTTTTTAATTTTTAAATGTTTTTATTTATTTTTGAGACAGAGACACAGAACCCGAGCAGGGGAGGGGCAGAGAGAGAAGGAGACACAGAATCCAAAGCAGGCTCCAGGCTGTGAGCTGTCAGCACAGAACCCAACGTGAGTCCTGAACCCACGAACCGTGAGATCGTGACCTGAGCCAAAGTCAGACACTTGACTGACTGAGCCACTCAGGTGCCCCCACCCCTTCCTCCATTGAAAGAAACTAAAACAGGGATGCCTGGGTGGCTCAGTCAGTTAAGACTCTTGATTTTGGCTCAGGTCACGATCTCACTGTTCATGAGTTCAAGCCCCACATCAGGCTGTCTGCTGTCAGCACAGAGCCCGCTTCGGATCCTCTCTCTCCCACTTTCTCTCCCTGCTCTTTCCCCACTCACTCTCTAAAATAAATAAACATATGAATTAATTAATTAATTAATAATGAATAAAAACAAAACAACTCTTGATTTTGGCTCAGGTCATGTGATCTCACAGTTGTGAGACAGAGCCCCACATCAGGCTCTGCGCTGACAGTGTGGAGCCTGCTTGGGATTCTCTCTCTCCTCTATCTCTGCCCCTCCCCTCCCTCAGAATAAAAAAAAAAAAAAAAAAAACCTTTCAGAATAGTAATAATAAAGAAACTAAAACAGCACAAAATGTTGACGTGTGGCTGTGCTCCTGTAAGGTCTGGACTCCCCTCGGCCAGCGAGGTCGTTTCTCCTTTCACAAAAGGACTCAAACACACTGGTTCTTAGTTGTCACCCAGCCATATTAGCGATGTGACAAAGACAATTCAGAACAAGGCATGTGTACCCTCTCCGCCCCCTACTTTCTGAGGAACTTCTCTGTGCCAGGCCCTCTGCTTTGTACTTCATATCTGATTTAATTAACACTCAGAACATTTCGATGAAGGCGTATTTAGTTAGCCCACGTTACAGATGGCGAAATGGAGGGCAGACCGTTGAGGTGCCCTCGGTACCGCAGCTAACCTTCGGTAGAAGGAGGTTGGAAGCCAGGTCTCCGGATGTGAGAACCCCTGCTTGGTCTACGACACGTGCCAATGCGGCAGTCTGTTAGATCCCAGAACTAGACTTTAGAATCATCTGGGGGACTTGCAGACGAGGAAGTCAGAACCTCTTGGTGCGGTCCCGGCCACCCAGGGAAGAGCTGCTGAGCACTCAGCGTCCCCTCGAGCGCTAAGAGGACAGCCTGTCTCTCCATTACCCTGGGACGAGGAGGAAAAGTGTAGAGGGAAGATGCTGAGAGCGTGTTGCACACGTTGAGTGTGAGGTTTTACAAGAAGTTGGCACAGAGACGGCCACTGGCAAGTGGAGATTTGTCGTGAGACGCAGCAGGACTCGCTCACTTTCCCAAACGCGTGCAGATGGGATGTGAACGCCCCAAAGAAGGGGAGAAGGTGAACGGCAAGAACTGCCCGGGTCCTTCTGGAGCCGTCAGACGGTGCTCTTGTGTCTGTGTGTATACATCTCTCTCTCTTGAAAACGTGCTAAGTGACAAAAACGGACTGGAAGAGCCACATAGTATGTGACACCACTGGTATAAAATGTCCACAGTACACAAATCCATAGTGACAGAAAGTAGATTTGCGGTTTCCAGGGGCTGTGGGAAGAGAGGAGTGGGGGGTGGCTGCTAATGGTATGCAGTCTCTTTTGGGAGTGACAAGTTTCTAAAATTGATTCCGGGGGTGGTTACACAACTCTGGGAATATACTAAAACCCATTTCCAATGGGTGAATCATGTGGCAGATGAATTATATCTCAATTAAAAAATAACGGTATACAGTAAAACCTGGGTTTGCGAGCGTAATTTGTTCCAGAAACATGCTTGCAATCCAAAGCACCTGTCTATCAAAGTGAATTTCCCCATAAGAAATAACGGAAACTCAGATCATTCATTCCACAACCCAAAAACACTCATGTAAAAATGATTATACAAAATACAAAATAATACAAAATAATAAAGAAATACAAATACTATAATACAAAATAATAAAGAAATACATAAAGAAATAATAAAGAAAATACAAAATAAAAGGAAAAATAAATTAGCCTGCACTTAACCTTTGAAACCCTTTGTGGCTGGTGTGAGGGAGACAGGAGAGAGGAGGGTTATCGTGTAGGACAACTTTCACTATCACTAACGGAATCACTTCTATCTGTTGGCTCAATGGAATCTTTTTCTTTTGGTGCACCTTTAACAAGGAACCTATCCCGTGACCCAGAATGAAGCAAAGCATTCCTAAACTTACTCTTATAGGGAAAGGCAAAGGACTGTCCATAGGTGCTTTGAAGTAACAAAAAATACACCAGTGCCAGTTGTAGGCACCTTCCAAAATTCTGAAAAATCACTGATTTCTGCCAAACACCATGGCCTGCAACCGAGCATCTGAGTATGGGAGAAGATCACCCACAATCCCGCAGGGAGAGAGAGAGAGAGAGAAGAACCATCGGCTCAGTTGTGATCACGCGATGTTCAGCATCATGTGCTATTTTATTGCAAGACATAGCTCGTTTATCAAGTTAAAATTTATCAGAAACATTTGCTCGTCTTGCAGAACACTCACAGAACAAGTTATTCGCAATCCCAGGTTTTACTGTGTGTATACATGTATGTCGCTCAAACTGTCATTATTTACTCGACCAAAAATAAAATCCAAAATAAAATTACAAGTTATATCCAACCTTTAATTTGATGTGGGCACCTTGGCTCATTATGCAGAGTCAACACACCCTTTATTCAGCTCCCCCTTATAGGTTACCTTAACTGTCAGCACAAGAAACAAAATCCTGTAAGTTAGGACATGGGAGGGCAGTTTAAGGAATAATTAGATTCTCTATCTCAAGAACCGCATTTATATGCAGTAGAGAAAAAGCTCATGATCCTTTGTGCCTTGTTTGTTCCCTGTGGGAACCATTCTCACCTGGCCTCTAACATACAGGTTCTTCTATATTTGGGTATTTAAAAACTGGGCTAGAAAAGGAAAAACTGAACACAGGTTCTTTCTTTTGGATTTGCATTAAAACGTGCATTTGAGGGGCACCTGGATGGCTCAGTTGGTTAAGTATCTGACTTCAGCTCAGCTCATGATCTCATGGTTCATGAGTTCGAGCCTCACATCAGGCTCTCTGCTGTCAGCATCCAGCCCTCTTCGGATTCTCTGTCCCCCCCACCTCGCTCGCCCCCCCCGCCCCCGCTCACTCACATGCTTTCTCTCGCTGTCTCTGTCTCTGTCTCTCTCTCTCTGTCTCTCTCTGTCTCTCTCTCTCCCTCAAAAATAAAATTAAAAAAAATTTTTTTTAATGAAAAAAGTATGCATTTGATCTTGGTCCACAGTTTTTAAGCCTGAACACCACAGATGTTTGGACAGTGGCACCAGGTTTCATTATTGCTGGGTTGTCCTCCTGACATGTTGGAACTGGGTATCGAAACACGCGAGGTAACCTGAAGCAGTCCTTCGAGCTGACCTCAAAGGAGAGGAAAGTGTTAACAAAAGCAGAAAGGAGTGTTTGGAAACAGCCTTAGCTATTTCACGGCAGACTTTGGGAGGACTCCAGGCCAGCGATTCTAAATACCATAGTAGTCAATTAAAGTGTTCTTATACAAGTAAAATGAGCCTGCCTGGCAGCCTGTGCAGAAGGAAGCCTCACTCCAAACATAATATTTGATGCTGTCCACACTTCAGCACTCTGTTACCGTTGGCTTACGTATCAGATGTGATGTTTTCTCTGGTGGTTGTTTAAAGAAAGGGGGCTGGAAAATCCCCAGTTTGTTGGTATGGCGGGAGGAAAACTGTGCATACGCAAGCACGGATCCCTCTCCAAACTAAACACGTATACGGCACCTTCAGTTGAAAGGGAACGGCGTTTAGTGTTACTTCCCAATGCCTTGCGAAGGACATTAATACTCCGTATCCATTTTACTAACGTATTTAAAGCAAAGGGGTCTCCAGGAAGTTTTCTCCACATACAATTCCTACAGCTGGAGCAGAAACCAATTCTGAAACATCTCCTCTTCTAAATTATGCCTCTGCCTGGCTTTCGCCATCGGAAGCTCCTGAGGTTGTACTGTCGGGGAAGTGGGCTCAGGGCCCCAGATGCTCATGTGCCAGAGTCGCGGATCCCCAAACGGCTCCGCATTTATTCGGCCTTCTGCACAGCCTTGCTTGACAGAGTAAAAGGCAAAGTAGGGGCCTCCTGTTAGGAGAAGTTCCATTCTTCTGAGAAGCTTTTCTTTCTCAGTGGACAGCGAACTATCCAGAGCAATCCTGGAAGAAGTCATTTGTTCACGGCTGGAGGCTGATTTGCCACCCCGCAGAAGCACACGCAGTGCAAGAAGACACGCGGCGAGTCGGGGATTTTTCTGCACATTCAGCAGGGCACTGCGCTCGAACAACCGCTTGAAGAATGCTGAAGTCATGTGTCGCTGCGCACTGGAACAGTTCTTTGTGCAGCAGAAAAGCTTGACTGGTAGCTTCAGGGAGAGAGTCACGCACAACTGGTCCTACCCGCCCCGGATTTTCAGTTCGGGGCCACAGAGAGAGCTTATTTCAAATCCACAGATAGTCTCAAAACAACTTCAGACTCTCTTTCAACCACCCCCCCACCCCCCCCCCGCCAGACCTTTCAGTAAAGATGCTAACAGGCTGCCAAACTGAAAACAGTAATTTCTCCTCTCCTCCACGTACTTTATCTGCCTGGCTGGGCCAGAAGATCACTCTGGACGTTCGCCGAATGAAAGTTTCGTTTGCCAGCTAGTGGCCCACGGGCCCACCCAGCCTCAGATGGTGTATTTTGTTTGGCCTTTACTGTGTTTTCAAGAAACGTGTGAGTTGTCAACCTGTAAAACTCAGGACATTCCGCTTAAAAATCTACGTTTCTGGTTTCTCTTAAAATTCTGAAGTTCTGGTGATCCCAGGCCCACATTCTCAAGGCATACAGTGTGGTGAGGCCACACTCCGGACCAGACGTCCGTGGTGACGCGGGAACAAGATTCTCCCACGCATGCCAGAGTCCTCAATTCAGAGATGGGTGAAATGAGTTCAGTGTAGGGTACAGGACTTCACTGTCATGTCCAAGAGAAATAACCACTGTATCAAACCCAGAGACCATAAGGAACAGCACACTTAGCTGGAAGACAGGTAACACGGCTGTGTGACACAACTCCCCTCTCTCCGTGCTGCTACCTCAGTTTCCTTACCTGCACTGTGGAGGTATTAGTAGCTGCCACTCGTCATCTTATTCAGTAATTCAGTCATTTAATAGCATCTGTACAGAGGGGCCAACATCGAGGGTTTAAAGTCTCACAACAAGGATCCGCAAGTAGGACTTCATTTTCCCCACATATAAAGGGTCACAATAAACCTCTCTGCACCTGGCATATTCTGTATTCTCAATCATCGTGAGTTGTGTGTGTGTGTGTGTGTGTGTGTGTGTGTGTGTGTGTGTGTGTTTTAAAGTACCAACTGTTTGCCAAGATTTGTGCTAGGCCTTGGAAATATGAGTTTTTTGGGTTTTTTTTGTTTTTTTTTTTTAGGAGTTCCATTATCAGGCTTCTAACATAAGAGGTCCTTGGTATTTAGGGGGCCATATTTGAATCAGTACATTTCCCCCCAGAAAAGTATACACACACACTAACTTGCATAACATTCCAGGGGTGTGGCAGTTCCTAAAGCATGTTCAGGGGGCCTGCTCCATTGGGTAGGTCCTCACGAGGGGTGGTCCCACAGGATGCAGAAGTGGTGGTTCCAGAAGACGCAAGAGTCTCACGAAGGAATAGCCAGGCAGCGCGGTTCTGTGTGAGAGCAAGAGGCAGAGTTGAGATGGGCAGTAAGAGCAATTTTTAATGGACACGACATCACTCTTTTTTTTTCAGATGGAGAAAATATTCCTATTACAACTCATGCAGTCAGACCTAGCATTTTGTTTGTCTCTCACGTGTATAACTGCAGCTCCTTTTTAAAAAAAATTTTTTTAATGTTTATTTATTTTTGAGCGAGAGAGTGCAAGCAGGGGAGGGGGAGAGAGAGGGGGAGACAAAGAATCCGAAGCAGGCTCCTGTCTCTGAGCTGTCAGCACAGAGCATGAGGCAGGGATCGAACTCACAAACCGCGAGATCATGACCTGAGCCTAAGTCAGATGCTTAACCAACTGAGCCATCCACGCGCCCCAGCAGCTACTGTGATACATGTTATGTTCTGGAATTATCTTCTCTCCTCCGATGCTTTAACCCTTTTTATCTAAATAGCTCTAAGTCATCTTGGGTATGGAAACTCATCTCAGTATTTATTAAGCCAGACCACTGCTTTTGCATAGGGTTGATTAGGCATATTGGCTTTTGTCCATATTCCAGTCTTTTCCTAGTCTTCAACCTGTAGTTCCCAGTATGCACAGAACTAATTGCACATGGGACCTGATTATCTGTTGGTAAACCAGATGGGGCCAGTGGTCACTCTGGGCCACCTCTGCCCTTGAGCCTCTCTGAACTTTAGGTTGGATGCAGCACTTTATCACATTCCCTCCAAAATAAATCCAACTGCAAAAGTACTGGGAGGTGGGGAGGTAGGTTTTACTTAGAGTGTGGGAGACAGAGTGAAAATTCACTGCATTTCTCATCAAAATGCCCACTAGACAACCCCCACCTGCTGAAGCTTTTCTCTTTCAAAGGCCAGACTCTGGTCTTTCCTCTATCTTCACCCACTCTGTAGCCTGTGCTAATTCAGAGAACGGAACTTCTAAGCTTCTGCAATTTTGCTTCCTCATTCCTGTTATTTAATACCGGGTGAATTATGAGAAAGCTTCCGCGCCGAGGATGACAATTTTGTTTACACCATCCAGCAAGCAACAAGCCCTCCTTAGTATTCCTGCTATTTGTGGGGGGGGTTAGGAGGAAGTTAAGTCACAAACATATCTTCCTCTCCTCCCCACCCCCACCCTACCAACAACTGACATTCTTCACTTATTACCTTGACGGCACCCTTGATGTTAGAACACGTAAACTCATCTCTCATTTTTGGACAGCCGCACAGTGTGCCGTTGTATATATGCAGGATGATGCATTGAGCCATGCCCAGAAATTTACTTTATTTTCCTTTTTCCCATTACAAACAGTGCGACAAATATCGCACACTTGTGTATGGGTAGGATAAATTACTGGAATCCGTATTTCTGTGTCATGAATGTGTACATTACAACGTTTAGTGGATACTGTTATCCAGGGATTTGCCTCCCAACCCACTGTGTAGAAGAGACTATTTTTGTTTTCCTAAGATTACCTCGTTTTTTATGTTTGTGTACTCATGGTCCCACCTTGATTCAGTAAAGGTTTAAGGTGTGTGGCAGAGAAATAGAACTTATAGGCAGATGGGAAGGGAAAATAGAAAACAAAGATAAAGACATAAAATGGGGGCGCTGGATGGCTCAGTCAGTTGAGCGTCCAACTCTTGATTTCATCTCAGGTCATGATCCCAGGGCTGTGGGATGGAGCCCCACATTGGGCTCTGCACTGAGTGTGGAGCCTACTTCAGATTCTATCTCTCCTTCTGCCCCTCTCCCCGGTTTCCGTGCTCTCTCTCTCTCAAAAAAAAAAAAAATTTTTTTTTAAAAATACATAAAATGGACTGGTGAGTAAATAAGGGTATTGTAAAAATTCATTCAAAGTCACTCATAAACATCCATTCAAATTGGGGCACCTGCGTGGCTCAGCCGGTTGAGCATCCAACTTTGGCCCAGGTCATGATCTCACAGCTAGTGAGTTCGAGCCCCGTGTTGGGCTCTGTGCTGACAGCTCAGAGCCTGGAGCCTGCTTTGGAGTCTATGTCTCCCTCTCTTGCTGCCCCTCCCCTGCTCATGCTCTGTCTCTCTCTCTCTGTCAAAAAATAAATAAACATTTAAAAAAAATCCATTCAAATTCATGCAAACCAGGCATCCTTCAGGTTTGGCACTAAGCTTTCCAGCAGCCAATGCAAAGAGGGGAAAGTGATCGATTATAGAATCTACAACTAAAAACAGCCAAGGCTTGCCGGCCTCATCCAAGAAACATTGCACACTGAGACTGTCCTCAGCAGTGTGACCTCGTGTGAACCCCACAGCACCCTGGTATCTGCCCATTTTTCTCACACCCAAAGCAGAGCCCCGCTGTTACATGCACACGTGCTGATTATGTTGGGTGGGGTGCCAGCCTGGTCACGGCTGATAAACCAACCCCTGCCTCCGAATATGGCCAGATAACAGGGTGTTTACGGTAGGCATCGTCACTCGAACACACAGACCTTCCTTTCTCTTAAAAAAGCTTCTGGGACCTGCCTTAGAGGATGAGACCAGAAGTAAATCTGCACCAGTGGAGGGTAAGCGCAGTCAGGAAAGCTGTCACACAGGCACACTCCCAAGCACCTGCTGGGTGAGCAGGCAAAGGGGTGGATGGGTGTGTTCCCCATGCTGCCTGGGGCTGGGGGACAGGGATGCCCTGAGGGAGTGAGGAGTCAGGGACACCTGTGTAAACGGCCAGCAGCAATCACCACCAGCGGGCTGAATCTCCCGACAGAGGGTCAGATGTCTCCACAAGCTCTGACCCAAAGCAAAGGGAGTCGAGCTGGACCACAAGCAGTGGAGGAGCTAAGGGACAACGGAACTCAGGCATGGACTTGAAAGCAGGGCGAACTAGCGAGAAGGGAGTGGGTCTCCAAGGGAAGAGGCTGGCAAAATACAAAACAAAATGGGCTGAGTCACATAAGGTTTTGTCCCCAAGCCCCACTGAGCTCTGGGTAATTTTACCCACAAGCTACCCCGCACTGAGGTGTGGACACCCAGACGTAACCAGGAAAGGACCTATTGGCAATGTATCGTGAGCAGAAAGAAAAAAAGAGTTAAGAATGTGTGTCTCAGCCCCATGAATATAGAGGAGTAGTATTTTCCTTTGTCATTCCCTGGATGACAAAGGAGAAGAAAGTACGAGAAAGTTATTTGAAGGGAAAGAAACAGAGAAGACCATGGGCCCCTGATTGAAGGATTTTTTTTTTTTTTTTTTGGGGCATCACCCTGGGGATTCACCAGAGAGAGAAAGAGATGTAAGAACAGCAGGCCACTCCCCAGGGAGTAAAAGGAACCAAAAGACACATAGGGACATGCCTGTAGGGAACATGACATGGCATGGAGAGAAAATGAGGTACATTTTCCATTTAGAGAAGACTGATCTTATTTAATGATCCTTACATTCCCTTGATTCAAGTGCGTCCACATGAAGGTTGACTTTTGAACCGTGAGTTTTAGCCAGTACAGCTGTTCTGGGTTTTAACTTCACCCACGCGGATCCTGACCCACTGTCTAAAAGCCTCCTGCCCTTCACACTGGTCTGTGAACACACTTTGCTTTGTCTAGACCTGGGAGAATGCCTTCCCCATCCCCATGTTCTGTGTACCTCCAGGCTAGCAATGAGAGCATCCCAGGATGTCTGGCTGATGAGGAAATATGATCCCAAGCTGTAGATTCTCGTATAACTTCACCAGAATATCATACTAGTGAAAACATAACTTGAACTTACATGTGGGAAAACACGAAAGTATGGTAGTCAGGTTTCACTATGAGACTGCTGTATTCTACGTTGAAAGATTTCAGTAGGACTGTGTTAGCCAGATGACTTCAGGTATCATGTGCAACTTAACTTGTCACTAAGTTTTTTTCAAGTTTTTTTACTTATTTTGAGGGAGAGAGAGAGAGAGCGTGCGTCGGGGAGGAGCAGAGAGAGGAAAGAGAGAGAATCCCAAGCAGGCTCCTTACTGTCAGCACAAAGCCTGACTCGGGGCTCAGTCTCATGAACCATGAGATCATCACCTGAGCCAAAATCAAGAGCCAGATGCTTCATGGACTGAGCCACCCAGGCTCCCCTTTGTTAAGGCTTTTAAATCATTGATAAAAATGAACTTACTGGGATAAAGTCGTGCCCAGACTGTGACAGAATATATAAAAACGAGTGTAGGTTACAGAAAAAAAAAACAAAACACCTGTTTTCTTACTGTCCAAATAGCTACCATTTCCATGTGTCATATGGTGACCAGAAATTGTGGTCAGGACTCCTCCTAATCTATTTTTAAATGAGCTCATCACATGAACACGGCTAGAAAGTTGCCACCTTTGATCAATATGCGAAATACTGAAATATGCCACCTTTGATTTTGATGCAAAAACCCCCAGTTAAGGCTCTTAATCATTTCCATGGTGAGTTTTGAACAAAATACAAGAGCAAGAGTATTACGAAAAGGTTGCTTATGTTACCCTCCTCCTCTGATTATCCAAAGAACAACAAAGCCAAAATGTGGAGAAAATCAAGATGCTCTTTTAGCCAAAAAGACTGGTGAGGCTTATACCTCCTTCGGTGGTGACTTCAGACTTTTTTCCCCTCAGCTAGGCGTAGCCTTGACAGAGGAAGGTGGGAGCCAGGGGCCTGGACCATTGTCGTCAGCAATCAGACCCTCTTGGGAGGAGGGTCCCCCACCTTAAAAAACAGTTTGCTTTGTAGTATGAGGCATTCTTCTGCCCCTAGATTATAATGAAGGTTTTTAGATAATGTTGCTGGCCATCGCCTTGGGCAGTTCTATATAGTGAGGAACTACAAAACTGTGTGACATATATTCCAATAGACAGAATTTACTACTTTATAGTTGCAGAAGCAATAATTCACAAACATTGCTTTCAATGTTGTTTTGGGGAGAGAGAGTGCAAGTGGGGGAGGGGCAGAGAGAGAGAATCAGAAGAAGGTTCGGCGGGGTCAGCACAGAGCCGGACGCGGGACTGGAGCTCACCAGCCTTCTACCTGTGAGATCGTGACCTGAGCCCAAGTCGGACGCTTAACTGACTGGGCCACCCAGGTGCCCCACACTCGAACATTTTTATTTCTAGCACTGCTGAACTGAGTGGGGTCATCACAATGCATTTTAGGCAAACGGGGTGTGAGAGTTAAGGACGGTTTCCCCCCAACTCCCTGTGCTGCCTTCCGAGCTCCTGGGATTGTCTAGCTGAGTGTCTGAGGGGGGTGAGAGGCTGAGTCTCCGCTGGAATCAGGACGGGCAGGACCTACGGGCCACCAGCTTTGCACGCGCATCCCCTGCAGGTGAAAGCGGTGCTGCCTCTCGCTTGCTTCGCCTGGCACGAGCCCCAGAGGAGTGGGATTCCACAGGGCTGCACCTGCTCAGGCCCCCACAAATGACAGGCTGCTGCAGGATGTGTTGACTCACCCAGTTAGTGTGACCCAACACACAAGTCTGTGGGCACAGGGCAGTCACCACCCGCCCCCCCACCCCGCCCCACGCCCCTGTCCCCTCCCCTGGGAGCCTGCAGAACTATGCAGGTCAGGTTGTGAAAGCACATCATCCCTGGTTATTTAGAAAGGTGTTTGCAATTCCCAGGAGGTTGCTCTTGTTAAACTCTGCTCATTGTACTAGTAGAAAACAATGAGTGTGATTACTCTTTACTCTCCCTAACATCTCAAGGGAGCTCTTTGCCCATGTGACTCTCCAGGGAGACATGATGACATGGTGACATCTACCTATACCCAGGCAGGTGGCACAAATAACTAAAGAAAGAGTATGGGGGAAAAAATAATGAAATTTTCAAGTAAAATGTGTAACTATGGATTATAAACAAATACTTATACTCAGTGTAAAAAGAGTATATTTTAAAACTGACATCATGAAATGTAGAGAAATAAGTATCTAATTTTTGCTGGCTGTAAGGGGGAAATGCAGTGTATAAATCATGCAGAAAACAAATTTTCTCCATTGCTGGAGGGTATTTGGGATTGGTAGCTAAAACTTTTTAAATTTACAGGTCCTGGGGCGCCTGGGTGGCGCAGTCGGTTAAGCGTCCGACTTCAGCCAGGTCACAATCTCGCGGTCTGCGGGTTCGAGCCCCGCGTCGGGCTCTGGGCTGATGGCTCAGAGCCTGGAGCCTGTTTCCGATTCTGTGTCTCCCTCTCTCTCTGCCCCTCCCCCGTTCATGCTCTGTCTCTCTCTGTCCCAAAAATAAATAAACGTTGAAAAAAAAATTTTTTTAATAAATTTACAGGTCTTTTTCCAGCATTATTATTATTATTATTATTTTTTACATCTTGTCCCAGCATCTAGGTCCTAGACATTGGACCTCTTTTCCCCAAGATCAGGATACTTTTTTTTTTTTCTCTCCTCATTCGTACAAGAGGCCACTGAGGACAAATTCAAGCAAACGGTTGTAAATGCCTCTCTTGCCGCACTTAGGGTTTTTACAGCAGCCACAGAAAATGAAACCAGGGACGCCTGGGTGGCTCAGTCGGTTGAGATTCCGACTCTTGGTTTGGGCTCAGGTCATGATCTCACGGTTCGTGAGATCAGGCTACATGTTGGGCTCCATGCTGACAGTTCGGAGACTGCTGGGGATTCTCTCTCTCCCTCTGTCTCTGCTCTTCCCTCTCTCTCTCTCTCTCTCTCTCTCTCAAAAGAAATAAACTTAAAAAGAAAAAAAGAAGATGAAACCGGCTGGGGATGTGAGTGGATGATGGTAACGCTGTACCAGGTGGGAGGAAGATGCTGATAGGGGAACCTGACCTACAATTAATGAATGACATCAACGCCTTTCATGTGGAACAGCACACCCGAGGGCTGGATGAGACAAGCACAAAAGAAGAGAAAGATATCATCTTGTTAATTGACCTAATCGCACCTCCTCCCCCAGAACTACAGATGATTTATAACACAGAACTTCCTCTAATGCCATCAAACTGCCTCTCCCAGAAACACCACATAGTAGTGATGGTGAATGGTGATCATGAGCGAGGAGAATTTTTGCCCCTGCCTGCTGGCCATTATTTCCTCTGCGAACTTACTTAGGGAAAACTGATGTGAAACTCACTTCTTGGCTTAGGGTGGGTTTTTTTTTTCCCCTTTATTTTTTTGTTTTTAATTTGAAGCAGTCACACCCTCCACCCCAAACAGACTGCAGATCCCACCGTTGTGTTCCTAACTTTGTGTTATGAACATTGGACTCTGGAAAGCAACAGCAGTCTTGGCGGAACCGGTGTGGATAATGCAAGCTTTTGGTATTGGAAAGGGAAAAATGAAAAGAGCTGTGCAGGAACAAGAAGTCTGGCATTTTTTCCTCATATTTCTAGGTGATAGACAAATTGTTAGTTACCACACGTATAATTTATTAGTAATTGCTCTAATTTGCCTCCTAAGTTTCTAAAGTCGCCAGTTCACTGAGATCAAGTATTTTGTACCTATAAAATAGGAATCATGTGATAATTTAATGAAGTAGCTACCCAGTTAGGGTGATTTCTGTGCAAATGCAGTTATTGACATTATAATTTAGAAAAGTGGGGGAGGGATAACAGAGTCGAACTCCCGAGAAGCCTAGTGACTAATATCACTCACTGGGATTAAAATGCTACGTACACATTTCCTCCTGTGGACATAGGGATACTAAGATAACTTTTCTTTAGGTTGGTTTGCAGTCTGTTTAAAAGAAAACGTGTACTTGCTCCTTGGAGCATGGTAAGGGCTGGATACCAGATCCCTCCTGTGGGTGGTCTGGGAGACAGAGGGCTTGGGAGTTTGCAAACGACAGTAGAGCAGAGCCCCGCCGAGCCAGCTGCAGGGATGCTGCAGACTGACTGGGTTGGCACAGCACTTTTGGCTCTTCTCAAAGCAAACGTTCCACTTGTCTCCAAAAATAATTAGCTGACTTCCAGTACTGTTTTAAGGACCTAAATGCAAAACGTATTCTTGCGGCTGGCCTGACAGATTTCTCTCTGTTCCTGAATCTCTGCGATTTACCCACAGAGACATTTTCTACTTATCTTCTCTACTGAATAGCCAAACAAGCTGAGGTCTCATTCTGTCTCTACGGCATCAGCAAAATTGTAAACTCCCCTCTGCTTGCTGAGCTCTGTTCTTGCTGATTTGTAAGAGGCAGGAACACAGCTTAACATTTGGTTCTCAGGTTTAAACTTGTGGTCCTGAAAATGGCAGAAACTAGGAAAATGAAGTTTTTAGCTGACCTTTGACAACGCTGGAAATAGAGGTGACGGAATAAACATGAATTGCTCAGGACATTTTGGAAAGTCACTCCTTTGTCAAATTCAGCTGGCCGACATCCTGGGACTGATAAAATTCCTTTGCAGTTCATCAGAATATAACTTTGGCTCAATCTGTCAAAGTCACAACCACATCTCTCATGAGTACCATTTGGCCACAGGTCAAATCCATTATCGCAAACACAGGAGATGTTCCTGAATAGCATTCCTAACCACTGTCGATGTCTACATGCATGGAGTAAGAGCAAATATCAAAAAAAAATGTAAGAAAAAACAATGCAATTTAGATGATCCCTGCTATTTTTATCGAAATCCGGAAACTCTTCCAAGTGACCAAATGGCATTTGGAAAAATAACCGTACCCTTGGAACCTGAAATCAGACTGTCAATGATGAAGATTTTAAAATAATTTATGGCTTCATAACTTCCTTGGTATATACTTTTAGCATGTTCACGACCAAGGAGGAGCCCCAGATGAGTCTTCTGGCTTAATGCTTGCTTGATCAATGTTCTGGAAGCAACAGGGCAGGATGGACCACCCATTTATCCTCGAAGTGGGATCCTAGGGCCATCATCATTAACCTAATCTGCTAGCATATCAAAAAGGCAAAATCAGGGTCCCAGCATTTCTGGGAGTGGGGCGTAGGAATCTGGGTTTTTACAAGCTCTTCTGGTGATCGCGACGTTCACTGGAGTTTGAGAGCCACTGGCCTCAGGGTCTCTGGGACAAACTGTCAACTGGCAACTGATGGTTTGTGGTTGTACCTGCTTATCTTTCTTTCTGCAGATGGAAGAAATGTGGCAATCGTGCCATCGTCCTTTGAAAGCTAGCTAGGTCCCAGCTGCTGACTTTTGCTTTCTTTTCTCCACAACATTTCCCAATACCTGGATCAGAACTATGGGGCACCATACATTGAAACTGACTTAAGATGACAGTCTGTATATTAAACTTGGAACGTGTAAGGAGCTCCTCCTAAACTTGTTTTAGTTTGTTTGGTACTAAGAGGTGACCATACACCTAAACAGTAATACACAGTCTTCCTGAATCAACTCTCTGAACATCTTAGCTATCTGTAACCCAGAAAGTAGACCGAAAAGACCTTTTATCATTCAACATGTATATTATGAAAACTGCACACCAAAGCTTGTTCCTTTTTTTTTTAAGTTTATTTATTTTGAGAGAGAGAGAGAGAGAGAGAGAGAGAGAGCGCGCACAAGGCAGAGAGAGAGAATCCCAAGCAGGATCCACACCACCAGTTCAAGCCTGATAGGGGCTTGAACCCATGAACGGCAAGATCATCACCTGAGCCGAAATCAAGTTGGATACTCAACTGACTGAGCCACCCAGGTGCCCCAGAGCGTGTTCCTTTTAAAGAAATTCTTGGAGGCTGCCAAAATCTTCTCGGTCTTAAAAACTAGTTGTGCCTCAGAATCACATGAGAAGCTTTTTTTTTTTTTTTTAACCTAAATGTAAGAGCTAAAACTATAAACCACTTAGAAGAAAACTTAGGTGTAAATCTTCGTGATCTTGGGTTAGGCAACAGTTTCTTAGCTATGACACCTATAGTACAGGCAATCAAGCAAAAAATAGATAATTAAAAATTAAAACCTTTGTGCTTCAAAGGACACTATCAAGAGAGCGAGTGAAGAGTAGGAAATATTTGGAAATCATATATCTGAAGAGAGTCTAGTATCTAGAACATATTTTTAAAAACTCAACTTACAACTCAACGATAAAAAACCCAAATAACCTGATTTTAAAAGTCATCAAATATTTGAACAGACATTTCTCCAAAGAAGATGTACACATGGCTGATACGCACAAAAAAAAATGCTCAACATCATTCATCATTAGGGAAATAGGAGTCAAAAACACAATGAGACGGCACATCACACTAAGATAGCTAGAATCAAAAAGATAGAAGATACCAAGAGTCAACAAGGATTTGGAGAAATTGGAACCCTCACACGTTGCTGGTAGGAATATAAAATGGCACAGCCACTTGGGAAAACAGCCTGGCAGTCCCTCAAAAACTTAAAAAGAGTTACCGTAGGACCCAGCAATTCCACTCCTAGGTATATACCCAACAGAACGGAAGACATGAAAGCTTGTACATGAATGCTCGCAGCAGCCTTGTTCCTTAAAGCCAAAAAGTAGAAACAACTCAAATGTCCATCAACTAATGAGTGGATAAACAAAATGTGGTATATTTACACAATGAGGTATTATTTACCTTTACAAAGGAGTTTGAAATACTGATACATGCTGTGACATGGATGAACCTTGAAAACATTAAGTGAAAGAAGCCAGATACAAAAAGCCACATATTGTGTGATTCCATTTACGTTAAATGTCCAGAATAGGCAAAGCCATAGACACAGAAATGTGACTAGTGGATTCGTGGTTGTCGGGGGCTGGGGGAAGTCTGATGGCCACACAACTTTGTGAAATACTAAAACCACTCAATGGTAGACCTAAAAGGGTGTATTTTATGGTATGTAAATTCTGTTTCAGTTTTTAAAAAACAGCCAGCAAGGTGGATTTGGCCGGTGGGGCCAAGCATATTTCCATAATCAAAAATAATGTGTGATATACACTGAATTAGAATCACCGAGGACGGGGCCAGAGCTGCTATGGTTTTGACAAGTTTCCAGGTACTTTACTTGAAACCAGTCAACTGCCGATTGGAAAATCAGTGGTTGGGGACCACTGCTCTCTATATGGTTCTGTTAGTCCGATTCTCTTAGAAGGCTGAGAGAAAAGCAGTTTCTACAGGGAGACAAACAGGAGAAAAAAAAAAAGTGTGTAAATATATATATATATATATATATATATATATATATATATATTTGCTGACAACCAAACAAGACACAATCAAGAATAAGATGCACATATAACAGCTGAAAAAGCCTAAGTATTCTGAGGCCACTTAGCCCAGAAGCAAAGAGTCATATGTGCCATAACAATCCAACATCATCGCTATGGTACAACTTTTGATATTCATAGCGATGACCTGGAGGCATTCAGAGAGGATTAAACTGTGTTCAGTAAATGTTATTTAAGGCATGTGGAGGTAAATAGTCGTTTTAGAAAATAGCATTTTAAGAATGCTCCAAGTAGTAAAACCTCAAGAATTGAGGAAATCTGATTATCCAGCTAAGGTAGTTTAGAAATCCTTAATAGCTTTATTTTAAAGTTTTCTAATTTTTTTTCCACTTGGCTTTCACAAACAAGAATCAGTCTTGCAACTAAGGAAAAATAACAGGATATAAACTTCCTGAAATGAGCATGAGACACAGAAAACATTTCAGGGGAGAGCGACAGAGAGGGAGAGATTTTTGGTTTTTTAATGCATACTCCTTTGTAAGCCAGTAGGCCTTTCTGTTTTTAATCGACTTTACTGAGGTATAATTCATATACAATAAAATATTTTGAGCATGTGATTTGAATGCCTTTGACAAATGTGTACGCACACCCATGTAACTACCATTCCATCGATACACAGAACATCTCCACCTCCCTCGAATCATGTGCCCCTTTGCGGTCAGTCGCCCGACCATGTACCCACCTTGCCCCAAGCAACCAGTGATGTGATTTCTGGCACTATTGATTAATTTTGCCTCTAGAATTTCAGACAAACAGGTTCATACTCTGTATGTCCTTGGGTCCAGCTTCTTTCAACACAGCTATGACATACATGTATGTTACTGCATGGGATTAGTAGTTCATACCATGTTATTACTGAGTAGTATTCCTTATATGAATATACCAAAAGTTACTAATCCATTCACCTCTTGCTTTCTGTTGGGGGCTGTTAGGAATGAAAGGGCCCAAGTCTTTTTATGGACGTATGTTTCCATTTCTCTTGGGTAAATACCCAAGGCTGGGCCATGTGTTAAATATATGTTTAACATAATAAGAAACTGCCAAACCTCCTCTCAAGTAGTTTCACCATTTTATACTCCCACTAGGAATGCAGGACAGTGACCGTGAAAGCCTCTACCAGGACTTACAAACTAGTAGAGATAAAATCCTCTCTCTAGGTGACTTTCATGTCTCATTGATTCATTATTTTGTCTGCTATTGTAGGAGTTTCACCTTGTATCTGTAACATTTCTCTATACAGTTCCAAACCCTGTTTAGGCTTCAACCAGCGTTAATAATGATACACTATAAATTAATTATGTATATCATTATCAGCATACTATATCATTAATATGCCATTAATAAAACTAAAGTTTCAGGGCACCTGGGTGGCTCTGTTGGTTAAGCG
The DNA here is from genome assembly GCF_016509475.1 of Prionailurus bengalensis. NCBI lineage: Eukaryota > Metazoa > Chordata > Mammalia > Carnivora > Felidae > Prionailurus > Prionailurus bengalensis. Next base: position 105,121,042 of record NC_057343.1, on the reverse strand, counting down.
TCCGACTTCAGGTCAGGTCGTGATCTCACAGTTCATGGGTTTGAGCCCCACGTCAGGCTCCGTGCTGACGGCTCAGAGCCTGGAACCTGCTTTGAATTCTGTGTCTCCCTTTCTTTCTGTCCCTCCCTTGCCTGCACTCTGTTTCTGTCTCACTCTCAAAAATAAACAAACATTAAAAAATAATAATAAAATAAAAATAAATAAAACTAAAGTCTCAAGCACAAAACATTTTTCCTGGCCAGTGATAGCTAAAAATGGCTTCCCAAACAGCATTTATGTATGTTCCTTTCTAATGAGCGGGCAATGGCTGTGAATGAATCCTTGACTGTGTAACATCTTGGCAGTTTTTGTTGTTTATCTTTTCCAAAATCGACTTTCTGTGAAGTCAGTGCCTCAGTTCACAAAAGAGGAGCAGTACAGTTTAATGTTAAAGAGCCCTAGCTAAAGAGGTAGTCAGACCAGTGTGAACATGGTGAATTCTTTCCATGGGCCTGTTGTTTAACACACAGAGAGCTCTGGATCCCTCATCTGCAATCTGGGAGATGGGCGTTATAAATATCCTTATCTCATGTAATTGTTCTGGGGACAATGATCTCATGTAGGTAAAGCCCTTGGCAATGCTCCTAGTTCATATTTATTGCTTAAGAAATGGAAGCTTTAAAAAAGACACGTTCCAATGTGAGTGAAGGAAAAAGTCATCATAGGAAATGCAGCTCGAGTTCTGGAAGATAAATCCCCTCTCCTTGCTTTGTCTAGGAAGCCTGCTGCCTCCCTCTCCTTGGAAGTCAGGGAGATCCCCGTTCCATTAGCTGCCAATAAGCCCCATCCTCCACAAGGTCATTCCCTCCCCATCCTCTGCTCCTGCTGGGGCTGGCTGCGGGAGGTGGGGGGGGGGGGCATGTGACCCTTCTCTCACCTCGTGCCAGTCTGGTTCACCTGCTTAGAAACCTGGACTCACCATGCTGCCCTCTGCCTCAGCTGTTTCTACTGATCTGGCACTGAAACCTCCTGCTTCCTTTCAGAACTCAACATCCCACGTGCTCAGGAGACGTACCAGACCCATGGGCTGAGGGATTAAGAGGCACCGGCTCTCTGGACCCCAGCCTCCAACAACCAGAACAGGACCATAGGAGAAAGCTCACTAGATGCACATCTTAAAATTCCAGAAAATCATTCTTTAAGCTTAATTCTCCAAAGACGTGGACCGTTAGGAAGAGAGAAACCCTCCAGATTCGGGCTCTCAATTTAGAAACCATTTGGTAAATATTTCTTTTTGCACCTGCACTTAGCGCCTTTATGCAATAGCCAGTATTGCATCTGCCCTAGCTCCTAACTCTGGAGAAATTGCAATCTGTCAGGAGGGGAATAAACCATATCAGTTAGTAAGTTAATTAGGAAATGGAATGTGTTTAGGTATGTGTAGGAAAGAGAGCGACCAGGGAAACTCGGATTAACCAGCATTATGTTTTTAAATTGGTAAATCTGCTGACCGGAACACTGCACTGGGGCGGATCTTGTCATCTTCTCTGTGTTGCGCCCTTCACCCTACGGTGTTAGTTCCACCTCAGGCCAAGGACGGGTGAGACACAGCAGCGGGGAAGTGGGGAGGAGGGCAGAGGTTACGGTCTGGCAGAATCTGGGTGAAGTCCTGCGAACGAACCATAGTTCCAGATCCTTCTGTCAGATACCCTCTAAGGTATCAACTGAAGGACCGGCTGACATCTGTGACACTTGGCCCAAGCAGCTAGTTCACTGAGGGAGCGAGCGCCCTCGGCCAGAATGGGTGAAGGTGTGAGACAGTCCAATGTTGTATTAAATATTGAAAATAAGCCCCAAGGTAGGAGTGCTCTTTAGAGAGGCGCTTTAGCCCTCTGATGCCGCGCTTTAGCCCTCTGATGCCGCCCCTTAGGCCAGTTTTCTGTTACACACAGGAGAGAGAATGCCAGAAAATATTGGTGAATTAGTTTGACGAACTTCAGGAGTTTAAAATGAGTATCCTTGACATTTTGACATCCTAGCCCATTTTCCTTTGGCTTTCCTAACGGAAGACGATGGAAGAATTGATTCTCCGCTTGCTTTTCTTCAGCTGCTGAAAAAACTCCCTAGATTTTTTGTTTCTTGAAAGATTCACCAATTTAAAAACTAAGCTTAAATTTCTGTCAGCTTCCAGTTCTAAAAATTTTCAGTGTCTTAGATCAAACTGATCTTCTGTTAGTTCAAACTAATAAATAAATCTCTGTAGCAAACATCTTTTATGCCATTTACTCAAGCAGAAAATGCAGGTACTTCGTTTGCTTTTTAATTTTCTTTTTAAGGCAGCATTTCCCTTCCCCGCCCCCCAATAATTAGCAGTAACATCCTAAGGGTTTTGTTTTTTTTTTTTTTCCTACCCGGTAACTTTGACAAGTTACCTAAGATTGGTCAAATCTTCTATTTTGGGGGCGCCTGGGTGGCGCAGTCGGTTAAGCGTCCAACTTCAGCCAGGTCACGATCTCGCGGTCCATGGGTTCAAGCCCCGCGTCGGGCTCTGGGCTGATGGCTCAGAGCCTGGAGCCTGTTTCCGATTCTGTGTCTCCCTCTCTCTCTGCCCCTCCCCCGTTCATGCTCTGTCTCTCTCTGTCCCAAAAATAAATTAAAAACGTTGAAAAAAAAATTAAAAAAACAAACAAACAAATCTTCTATTTTGGTTTTTATGGGTATTGCACCTGATATTGTCTTGCTTCATGCGACAAAAATACCAAGGGCGATGTATTACCCTAGTTTATTTTTTAAAGGACAAATACATTGTTTTAGGGTCACTTATTTCTGTTGAAGTATTTCCCAAATTCAGATGTTGCTTCTCTAGACAACGAATTCATACAAAAATTTCTAACAGGTCATAAAAATACTTTCCCTTGTAAGTAGACAATCATGAATCTATTCAATCTTTGCTCACTTGTTTATAATCAAAACAAAAAGGGCTAGAAAACAGATGAAAACCTGTCTATCAGGTCCCTACTCTGTGCCACGAACTGGACTAAATGTTGCATACATTTTCTGGGTAATTCTCACAATAATCTATAAACCATGATAGGTGCTGTGATTATCTTAATTTATATATAAGAAAATTAAAGCTCAGAGAACAACAAACCTGCCCACAGTCACACAGACAGAAAGGAAATCTTTTGTTATTAAAAAAAAATATAACAACAAAATGGATTCAGTAATAAATTACAGAATCACAAGTTCATATTTAGTTTTCTTGTTGCTGTTACTGAAAGCATGGAGTTATCTTATATGTACATAAACACATGGCCCTGATACTCTCCTTTGCCACATGAAGAAGTTAAGGTCCATGGAAGTGAAATGACTAACTCCCAGGGACACAGCCAGTTAAGTGGATTTCAGAACCAACCAGCAGATGCATATGGCGAGGCTCCTGTGACATGAATTCTTAAGATGTTGGCGGTGTGTCCAGAACCTCCACCCCTAGGTCCTTTTGTTTTTCTTTTCTTTTTTTTTTTTTTAAGTTTATCCATTTTGAAAGACAGAGGAAGAGAGAATGAGCAGGGGAGGGGCAGAGAGAGAATCCCAAGCAGTCTCTGCGCTCCATACTGAGCCCAACACGGGACTCTATCTCACGGTGGTGAGGTCATGACTTGAGCCAAAACCAAGAGTTGCTCACTTAACCGTCTGAGTCACCCAGGCACCCCTTCCACCCCTGGGCTCTTAACATGTGTAGCAGAACTACTAGGCTCACGGCATAGACCCATCCTCACTTCTTCATGTGATGCTGGCACCTCTGTTTCATTGGACAAAGAAACACAATGCGTATTCCTGTTAAGTGTTCAGATGGCTGTTTGTTTACACTGCGGAGGAGTAACCGTGGTAGTTCCAGGGCTGTCACTAGTGAGCCTGTCAATGTAATTGTGTGGTGACACCACCGCAGTTGTGAAGCAATCATTCATATCCATCCTTGTGTTTATATTTAGCAGTGGCTGTTAATGGTGTAATTATAGGATATAAACAAGCTCCACCCAGAGTGAGGCCGAATGATGAGATGATTGCCTGGGGACCTAGGTTACCCAATGCATCTTGTGCTATGAAATGAAAATATCCAGCACGGACAACTTTATTGTGACTATAAATTTGGCCTCCCACTAATACCACTTCAAGCCAAATTATGTATGTTTGATGAGGCATAATTTCTTATTAGATTCGGAGAATACCAGAGCAGACTACATCATGATGGGATTATAATTTGAATTTTAATCAGGTTTTGTTCATTCCCCCATACTAGCTAATGAAATTGATTTGATAACATAGTTATTCAAATGAATAGGGGACAACATAGGACAAAAAGGGAACAAATTGTATTGCTTACCACAAACAGTACTACACTCTTTTATAATAGTAAGTGTAACTGTGGCATTTTTTTTCCTGACCTTTCCACGAACCCTGAACCCTCTTTCATCAGCCTCGTGGTGGTCCCTTCCCCGAGACAGATGTCAGAGTCTGGGTTTTGGCCTCTCTGATTAGGGATTTAACATATTGAATTCAGCCTTCTAATGATTCGCTACAGTTTTATTTTGACAGCCCTCTGTGCAAACCCTGCCTGTATATAAATCAATGCCCCTCATTGCTGACCAAGAGAGCGTGTTGAAAGCTCTCCATCAAAATATCTATCATTCGGGAAGTGGAGAGAGAAGTTCGTGTAACAGACTGTGGTTTGCTCCCTTGTACGTACTCTATTCCTCTCTTTTCTTCATCTAGCACACCCAGGATTCAGACATTTGGAATAAATGTTTAAAGCAAGAGATTCCATTAACTGTATGAAGTCATCGCTAGAATAGCTATGTGATCTTGCTGTCGTGTGATCTTCTAAGTCATAGCTAGGATAGCCTCTACCCTGTGATCTTATTGTCGGTCCTCACCACACCATCGGCTACCTGAGAATAAGTCAGAGAAAATTAAGTTGCCTGAATAATGACTCATTTCTCCTTAAAACTAGCCACTTTTAACTCATTCCAGTGAGTATTTAGCTTCTAACCGGAGTATTTATTACCTGGTCGTTTTTTCTAAATCACAGTTACGTATCTAAGTACATGAACAACTAGAGTTTCATGAAGGTTAAAAAGCCAAGTAGAATAAGCCAGTGGAAACAAAGTGATACACTTGTGAATATTAAAACCATGGTATTTGCCACACTAACAGACAGTTCTCTCGTTTTTGAATGCATAAAGATGGCAAACTGTCATTACTGTGAATGGCTTGGGGGCCAGGTAATATATTGTTTCTCTAAAGTATTTAAGTCATCAAGGCAGTAGCAAGAGGTCAGTGTCTGATTTGCTTAACAGCTGGAGGCAGATCAGGGTGAACAGAGACTTGTTGTCAAAACATTCTCAAAAAGGGGAAAATATTGATAAAAAATTAAAAAGGAAAGTTCTGGAGTTTGCATAAAATGAGAAGGAATAGAATTTATTCCCCGCCTCTGTAAGGGTACTGAATATCACTTCAGTTTGCAAATATTGATACAACTGTCATATTATTTTCACACTGCGACAATTTTGAGTTTTCTTCACTTGAAACATTGTCCCAGGGGGCATTGTGACTGTTAAACTAATCTTTATTCATGATTTATGCAGCCTGAACTCAAGTCTCTGAAACAAAATTAATAAATCATGTGTTGATGGAGAGAATGGCAGAGACTGGAGACAATTTGAAGAACAATTTCTATGTGATTGGAACCACTTAGACCAACTTTTAGTTTATGGAAATTTTCGGCTTAAGATACAAAAACTCTTAGGGCTCCTGGAAACTGTACCAATTCGTTTTTTCTGTTTATTTATTTTAAGGGAGAGAGTGAGTGTGTGAGCATGTGCACACAAGTGGCGGAGGGGCAGACAGAGAGAGAGAGAGAGAGAGAGAGAGAAAGAGAGAATCCCAAGCAGGCTCCACACTATCAGGGCAGAGCCCGACCAAGTCTGGATGCCACATGATCCCACTGTGAGATCATGACCTGAGCCAAAATCAAGAGTCAGATGCTTAACCAAGAGAACCACCCAGGCACCCGACAGTTCATTTTCTTGCCTGATTTACTCAAAGACGTGCTAAAGCCAGGCTACCCAAACTGACCTATGGTCAACTCACCCTTTAAAAGATACCTAGCTAGGAACATCACATAGCTTGACTTCACAGCACACCAGAACTCTAACTCAACCCCTTCCGACTACAAATTATGTCCATTTGTTCTTGCTGTTTTCTCAGAGGAGCTTTTAGAATTTAACTGAGTACCTCTATGGAACTATAACCAAGCAATCACCTAGGAGACAAAGGTACATTGGTAATCAGTCCCAGATGCGATGCTGGTTGGAATGCCAACCAGGGCTAGCCGTTCATTAGTTACAGTTGTGTTCCACCATGGTGTGTGGTAATCACAGCTTTAAGAACACCAAGGAATTAAGGTGTGATTATTTCTTAAATCAACTTTATTGGGGCCCCTGGGTGGCTCAGTCAGTTAAGCGGCCGACTTCGGCTCAGGTCACGATCTTGCAGTTTGTGAGTTCGAGCACAGGGTCAGGCTCTGTGCTGACGGCTCAGAGCCTGGAGCCTCCTTCCGATTCTGTGTCTCCCTCGTCTCTCTGCCCCCTCCCCTGTTCAAGCTCTGTCTCTCAATAATAAATAAATGTTTAAAAATTTTTAATAAGTAAATAAACTTTATTTTTTAGAAAAGTTTTGTATTTACAGGAAAACTGCAGATAGTAAAAAAAAAAAAAAAAAGTTCTCATATACCTCCCACCCAGTTTCCTCTATCACTAACACCTTAAATTAGTATAGTATCTTTGTTACAACTAATGAACCAATACTGATGCATTCTTAGTAACTCAAGATTATGCTTCATTCACATTTCCTTAGTTTTTATGGAATTTTACGTAATATGCTTTTTGTGTTCCGACAGTCAGTTGTCATGTCTCCTTAGGCTCCTCTTGGTTGTGACAGTTCCTCACACGTATGCCTTGACTTTGACAACCACAAGTCAGTATTTTGTAGAATGTCCCTCCATGAGGATGCATCTAGGGTTCTGAGTTTGGGAGAGGAAGACAATGCAAGTCAAGGGCCAGTGTCATCACACATGAAGGCCACATGTTATCAACATGACTTTTCCGGGTTGATGTTGACCGTGATCACCTGACTGAGGTGATGGTGTCTACCAGGTTTCTCCACTGTGAAGTTGCTCTTCTTCCCTCTCTTCCATACAGCATCCTCTGGAACGAAGTCACCATGTCCAGCGACACTTGAGGAACGGGGAGTTGTGTTCCACCTCCTTGAGTCTGAGCATGTACATAACTTATTCAGATTTCTTCTGCACAGGAGATAGGTCTCTTCTCCTTCCCCCTCCCTTGATTTATTTATTCAGTCACTTATTTGTAGAAGTATGGACTCCGATTTCGTACTTGGGCTCATAGTGCAATACTACTTTTTTTTTATTTTCCACCTGTAGTCAGTGGAGCTCTTACACTTTGATCCTCTGTCTTTTTGAAATAACTCCATTATTGTGTGTGTGTGTGTGTGTGTGTGTGTGTGTGTGTGTGGTGGGCTTTTGTGATCATTTCTCTTTAATTTAATTGTATCTTGCACATAAAAGTCAGCCAAAGTGGTAGTTACCAGCGTTTCTCCTCTGTGTGCCAGTCATCAATCAATTTCTTTTCAAGTGAACAAGTGGCATTTTTAAAAAATCTGTCACATTTGATGTTTTACCCGAAGATTATTTGGTACCCTTGATCTTTCCTCTCCTTGTCTGTACCATCCAGTCATGAGACACTTTTTGGATTCAAAGATAAATTATTTTAAAAGTAGTAATAAATAGAGTAAATCAGAAGAGACTAGGGACATAGAATAAATGGAATATGAAGAATTTGATCACTAAAAACAAAAAAAAAATACAGAATACAAAAGCAACGGGCTTTTAGAAATTTAAAAAAAAATTGAACTTTAAAAAAAAAAGCTGAAAATTCAGGATAAGTACACAAGACCATTTCTGAAACTAACATATATCTTAATATGATCAAGAACATTGAGACCAGAATAACAGCTCAGAGCACACTAACTAGTAAACTGGTAAGGACAATAAACTAATACCTCATGAGGATCAGGACCAAGACTCCCTTCACAAAGTGATCACTCAGTATTCTGCTGGAAGCCACAGGCATTCCAGGAAACAGAAATCTGTGGAAAGAAGGAAAAAGATCATCATTTATAGGTGATGTTTCTGTTTACCTAAAAACCAGAGAATCAATCAAAATATAATGAATAAAAATTTAATTAAAAAAAACCCTATCTACCAAATAAACCAAAATCAATAGCTTTTCTGTCAATGAGCAATAAGTGTGTGTAAAATATAATGGAAAAGATCCCATTTACTAAGATGTAAAATATTCAATAATAATAAATGAGTACTTGGAAAACTGAACTATTTGCTGAGAGAAATAAAAGCAAACTCTAATAAAGGCTATGTAGCTAGATAGGAAGACTAAATATTTTCAAAATGTAGTTCTTTTCTATGTTATTCTTCAGGTGAAACACATTTTTAAGAAAATCTCAACTTTAAAATGGTGACTCAAGGTTAAGAAAAAAACAAAAAACAAAGAGAAAACAAGAAAACAACAATAACCCAGGAAGAATAAATAGAAATGATCAACAAGATGGGGGGGGGCTGGGAGGGAGGGAGGGTGGGTGATGGGTATTGAGGAGGGCACCTTTTGAGATGAGCACTGGGTGTTGTAGGGAAACCAATTTGACAATAAATTTCATATATTGGAAAAAAAATTAAAAAAAAAAAAAAAGAAATGATCAACAAAATGTGGGAGACAAGAGATCTTTGTCTAACAGTTGCTGAAATGAATTATAAAGCTATCGTAACTTTGAAATGTGATGTTTTCCAAATATAGATTAATGAAGCAGTGCCTAGGGAGAGATTCTACGATGAGTAGGGATTTACTGTTGAGAACAGTGGCATACACATGAAGAAGTTACCAATAAATAAGATTGAACCAGTTGATAAACAATTTGGAGAAAATGAAAGCTGGCTTTTGACATCACACCATACACCAAAATAAAATTTAAATGTATTGAAGAATTCATGAAATTATAAAAGTCACAGAAAATCTACAATGAGGGGCACTTGAGTGGCTAAGTCTGTTGAGCATCTGACTCTTGATCTCAGCTCAGGTCTTGATCTCAGGGTCATGAGCACACGCCTGTTGTTGGGCTCTATGCTGGACATGTAGTCTACTTTAAAAAATCTAGGATAAATTTTAATCTGCTCTTGGAATGAAGATTTTTCTCAGTAGAGGAATAATAAAGGATATCACAGAGAAGAATATCTAAAAATTTTTGTCAAACAGACTATAAACAAAACTAGAAGACAAATGATAGGATTTTTTTTTTTTTTAAAGAAAGAGAGCGTGCACAAGCAGGGAAGAGGAAGAAGGAGAGGGAGAGAGAGAGAATCTTAAGTAGGCTCCATGCCCAATGTGGAGCCTGACACAGGGCTCGATCTCACAACAGTAAGATCATGACCTGAGCCAAAATCAAGAGTTGAACTCTTAACTGACTGAGCCACCAGGCATCCCGGGATTTTTTTTTTTTTATTTAAATACAAATAACAAAGAGTTAATATTTTGAAGATATATAGAGAATTCACTAAGAGAAAGGCAAAAACAAAATCAAAGATTGGGGGAACATGAGTAAACAAATCAGAAAGACAAAACACTATGGCCAAGAAACACATGATCAGGTTTTTTTTTTTTAATTAATTAAATTTATTTATTTGAATATGAAATTTATTGTCAAATTGATTTCCATACAACACCCAGTGCTCATCCCAACAAGTGCCCTCCTCAATACCCCTCACCCACCCCCCATCAACCCTCAGTTTATTCTCAGTTTTTAAGAGTCGGTTATGTTTTGACTCCCTCCCTAACCTTTTTTTTTTTTCCCTTCCCCTCCCCCATGGTCGTCTGTTAAGTTTCTCAGGATCCACATAGGAGTGAAAACATATGGTATCTGTCTTTCTCTGTATGACTTACTTCACTTAGGATCACACTCTCCAGTTCCATCCACGTTGCTACAAAAGGCCATATTTCATTCTTTCTCATTGCCACGTAGTATTCCATTGTGTATATAAACCACAATTTCTTTATCCATTCATCAGCTGATGGACATTTAGGCTCTTTCCATAAATTGTCTATTGTTGAAAGTGCTGTTATCAACATTGGGGTACAAGTGCCCCTATGCATCAGCACTCCTGTATCCCTTGGGTAAATTCCTAGCAGTGCTATTGCTGGGTCATAGGGTAGGTCTATTTTTAATTTTTTTTTTTTTAATTTTTTTTTTCAACGTTTATTTATTTTGGGGACAGAGAGAGACAGGGCATGAACGGGGGAGGGGCAGAGAGAGAGGGAGACACAGAATCAGAAACAGGCTCCAGGCTCTGAGCCATCAGCCCAGAGCCCGACGCGGGGCTCGAACTCCCGGACCGTGAGATCGTGACCTGGCTGAAGTCGCACGCTTAACCGACTGCGCCACCCAGGCGCCCCTATTTTTAATTTTTTGAGGAACCTCCACACTGTTTTCCAGAGTACCTGCACCAGTTTGCATTCCCACCAACAGTGCAAGAGGGTTCCCGTTTCTCCACATCCTCGCCAGCATCTATAGTCTCCTGATTTGTTCATTTTGGCCACTCTGACTGGCGTGAGGTGATACCTGAGTATGGTTTTGATTTGTATTTCCCTGATGAGGAGGGACGTTAAGCATCTTTTCATGTGCCTTTTGGCCATCCAGATGTCTTCTTTAGAGAAGTGTCTATTCATGTTTTCTGCCCATTTCTTCACTGGATTGTTTTTCGGGTATGGAATTTGGTGAGTTCTTTACAGATTTTGGACACAAGCCCTTTGTCTGCTATGTCATTTGCAAATATCTTTTCCCATTCCATTGGTTGCCTTTTAGTTTTGTTGATTGTTTCCTTTGCAATGCAGAAGCTTTTTATCTTCAGGAGGTCCCAATAGTTCATTTTTGCTTTTAATTCCTTTGCTTTTATTTTTTTCAACGTTTTTTTATTTTTTTATTTTTGGGACAGAGAGAGACAGAGCATGAACGGGGGAGGGGCAGAGAGAGAGGGAGACACAGAATCGGAAGCAGGCTCCAGGCTCCGAGCCATCAGCCCAGAGCTTAACGCGGGGCTCGAACTCACGGACCGTGAGATCGTGACCTGGCTGAAGTCGGACGCTTAACCGACTGCACCACCCAGGCGCCCCTAATTCCTTTGCTTTTAATTGACTTTGGGGATGTGTCAAGTAAGAAATTGCTGTGGCTGAGGTCAGAGAGGTTTTTTCCTGCTTTCTCCGCTAGGGTTTTGATGGTTTCGTGTCTCACATTCAGGTCCTTCATCCATTTTGAGTTTATTTTTGTGAATGGTGTAAGAAAGTGGTCTAGTTTCATTCTTCTGCATGTTGCTGTCCAGTTCTCCCAGCACCATTTATTAAAGAGACTGTTTTCCATTGGATATTCTTTCCTGCTTTGTCAAAGATTAGTTGGCCATACTTTTATGGGCCTAATTCTGGGGTTTCTATTCTATTCCATTGGTCTATGTGTCTGTTTTTGTGCCAATACTATGCTGTCTTGGTGATTACAGCTTTGTAGTAGGGACTAAAGTGTGGGATTGTGATGCCTCCCGCTTTGGTGGTCTTCTTCAAAATTACTTTGGCTATTCGGGGTCTTTTGCAGTTCCATACAAATTTTAGGATTGCTTGCTCCAGCTTTGAGAAGAATGCTGGTGCAATTTTGAATGGGATTGCATTGAATGTGTAGATAGCTTTGGGTAGTATTGACATTTTAACAATATTTATTCTTCCCTACTAAAGAATGAATGGGTCAACCAGGCAATTAGAGAAGAAATTTAAAAATATATGGAAACAAATGAAGATGAAAATACAACAATCCAAATGTTTTGGGATGCAGCGAAGGCAGTCCTGAGAGGAAAATACATTGCAATCCAAGCTTATCTCAGGAAACAAGAAAAATCCCAAATACAAAATCTAATAGCACACCTAAAGGAAATAGAAGCAGAACAGGAAAGAAACCCCACACCCAGCAGAAGAAGAGAAATAATAAAGTTCAGAGCAGAAATAAACAATATAGAATCTAAAAAAACTGTAGAGCAGATCAATGAAACCAAGAGTTGGTTTTTTGAAAAAATAAACAAAATTGATAAACCTCTAGCCAGGCTTCTCAAAAAGAAAAGGGAGATGACCTAAATAGGTAAAATCATGAATGAAAATGGAATTATTACAACCAATCCCTCAGAAATACAAGCAATTATCAGGGAATACTATGAAAAATTATATGCCAACAAACTGGACAACCTGGAATAAATGGACAAATTCCACACACTTCCAAAACTCAAACAGGAAGAAATAGAAAACTTGAACAGACTCATAACCAGCAAAGGAATTGAATCAGTTACCAAAAATCTCCCAACAAATAAGAGTCCAGAACCAGATGAATTCCCTGGGGAATTCCACCAGACATTTAAAGCAGAGATAATACCTACCCTTCTCAAGCTGTTCCAAAAAATAGAAAGGGAAGGAAAACTTCCAGACTCATTCTATGAAGCCAGCATTACTTTGATTCCTAAACCAGACAGAGACCCAGCAAAAAAAAAGAACTACAGGCAATATCCCTAATGCATATGGATGCAAAAATTCTCAATAAGATACTAGCAAATCGAATTCAACAGCATATAAAAAGAATTATTCACCATGATCAAGTGGGATTCATTCCTGGGCTGCAGGGGTGTTTCAACATTTGCAAATCAATCAATGTGATACATCACATTAATAAAAGAAAAGAACCATATGATCCTGTCAATCGATGCAGAAAAGGCATATGACAAAATTCAGCATCCTTTCTTAATAAAAACCCTTGAGAAAGTCGGGATAGAAAGAACATACTTAAACATCATAAAAGCCATTTATGAATAGCCCACAGATAATATCATCCTCAATGGGGAAAAACTGAGAGCTTTCCCCCTGAGATCAGGAACACGACAGGGATGTCCACTCTCACCGCTGTTGTTTAACATAGTGTTGGAAGTGCTAGCATCAGCAATCAGACAACAAAAGGAAATCAAAGGCATCAAAATTGGCAAAGATGAAGTCAAGCTTTCACTTTTTGTAGATGACATGATATTATACATGGAAAACCCGATAAACTCCACCAACTCATGTGTCAGTGAGTTGAATTCAGCACATGAATTTAACAAAGTCGCAGGATACAAAATCAATGTACAGAAATCAGTTGCATTCTTACACACTAATAATGAAGCAACAGAAAGACAAATAAAGTAACGGATCCCATTCACAATTGCACCAAGAAGCATAAAATACCTAGGAATAAATCTAACCAAAGATGTAAAAGATCTGTATGCTGAAAACTATAGGAAGCTGATGAAGAACATTGAAGAAGATACAAAGAAATGGAAAAACATTCTGTGCTCATGGATTGGAAGAACATGATCAAGTTTTAAAGGAGCATTTATTTGCTTCATTCCATTTCCTCATCTTTTTTTTTTTTAAAGAAGAGAGAGAATGAGAGTGAGTGGGTGGGGGAGGGGCAGAGAGAGAGGGAGAGAGAGAATCCCAAGCAGGCTCCATGCTGTCAGTGGAACCCAATGTGGGGCTCGAACCCATGAAATGTGAGATCATCACCTGAGCCCAGATCAAGAGTCAGATGCTCAACCGACTGAGCCACCCAGGTGCCCCCTGTTTCCTCATCTTTAAATAAAGAGGTCTGTTTAAAAATATGGTCAATGTAAGTGAAGACAGACAGAGTAGTACTGAGACTGGGTGAAAGATGGGAAACTTAGGGAGCAAAAGAGAATTGTTTCAAAAAAGAACCTGACAAATCGCAGATCCATTCATTGTAACATCATAGAAACCACAGAAACAATCTTCAAAATATATGTGGGAACTTGGCAGAGGGTAGACAAGGCATTAAAAATAAGGGAGAAAAAGAAAGATTATTTAATAAATGATTTAGCTCTCATTATGAAAAAAAGGTAGAGTAATGCCTAACTCATACAGATGGGTAATTTTAGATGAATTAGAGGCCTGTGTGTGTAAAATAAACCTTTAAAATTACTAAGAGGAAATAGAGGGGAGAATTTCTTTATGACTGTGGGGGAGAGATTATTTTTCAGTCAGTATACAAAAAGGACAGTTCATAAAGGCAAAGATGGCATTAAGAAGTAAAATTCTTTGATGCAGAAGCTGCTATAAATAAAGTGAAGACACAAACCCTGAATTGCAAAAATATATTTTCAATGCATAAAACAGAAAATGTTTTTGCTTCCACACTGTATAGATGGAGAACGTTACAAGTTGGTAAGAAAAAGACAAACAACTAACTACAAAAAAGAGCAGCGAAGGATACCTTCAGGGAGTACACAAAGGAGATTTAAAGGACCAATAAATGGGAGAAGAGATGCTAAGCCTCACTAACAATTAGGGGAAATGCTTACTAAAACCAAGAGGCACCATTTCTCGGCCATCAGAATAGCAAAAATAAAAGAAGTATGACTTTCCAAATGCAGAGCAGGATGAACAGAACAGACAATTCTCTCAGCTTGCTGGGCATGCCATCTGATGCACCACTTTGGACAGCAAGGTGGGAATACCTGGTCACATTGAAAATGTGGCCTGTGATAAAGAGTTTTACCTCTAGAAATATTCACTAGAGAAGCACATGCAATCAAAGCCTGGTACAAGAACAGTCACTGAAGCAGTGTTGGTCATGGCAAAACCTAATGTCTGTGGATGGAGGAAAGATAAAATATGCTATGTTCGTATTTTGTTTCCTTCGTGGCTGTGCCTCCAGCCACCTGAACGGTTTCAGGAACATTTTTGGTGCACATAAGTATTTGTTAAATGAATGATTATGAGGATGCTCACAGCAGTTGAAAATGAACAAACTGGATCCCTGTGTATCAACAAGGATAGATTTTTTTTTTAATGTTTATTTGGTTTTGAGAGAGAGAGAGAGAGAGAGAGAGCGCACACAAGTGAGGGAGGGGCAGAGAGAGGGAGACACAGAATCCAAAGCAGACTCCAGGCTCCAAGCTGTCAGCACAGAGCCTGACACAGGGCTCAAACCCACAAACTGCAAGATCATGATCTGAGCTGAAGTCAGACGTTTAACCAAGTGAGCCACCCAGGCAGCCCTCAATATGGACAAATTTTAAACAAGTATTGGGTGAACAAAATGTTTCTGGAATATGTCTACTATGGTACAGATTTAATGTACATAAAACAATACTGTGTACTCTTCAAAGATAATGACATATTAAAAATAGTAGAACATGGACTAGGAGAAAACCAACAAAATTTATAAGGGTGATTGCCTCTGGTAAGAAGTGAATGATGGTAGCAAAGAGAAAGAGGGAAGATCAGAAGTAGGGATAGGGGTTGGGGGAAAAAAAGGCCACTTCAGCAGACCTCAATGATCTCATTTCTTTTAATAAGAAAAGTATCTAAAGCACAAATGTCAAAATGTAAACTTTAAAAAAAATTCTGAATTGTAAATACAGAGGTGTTTGTTTTCTCTGTAAAACTTTTTAAATAAAAAGAATATTTGTATCCAGAAAATAAGAAGAGGTGACTACATAAATGGAAGTTTAAGGAATAAAAACAATGGAAATTAAAATTTTGGTGGATGAGGGTCACCTGGGTGTTTCAGTCGGTTGAGCATCCAACTCTTAATTTTGGCTCAGGTCATGATCCCAGGGTCATGGGAACAAGCCCTGCATTGGGTTCCACACCAAGCATGGAGCCTGCTTGGGATTCTCTCTCTCTCCCTCTGCTCCTCCCACCTCTCTAAAAATAAAAATAAAATATGGTGGACGAAATTTTCAAAATTCATTTTCTGCATTTATTTTTTTTAGCTTTTATTTATTTTTGAGACAGAGAGAGAGCATGAACGGGGGAGGGGCAGAGAGAGAGGGAGACACAGAATCGGAAGCAGGCTCCAGGCTCCGAGCCATCAGCCCAGAGCCGACGCGGGGCTCGAACTCGCGGGCTGCGAGATGGTGACCTGAGCTGAAGTCGGACGCTCAACCGACTGAGCCACCCAGGCGCCCCACATTTTCTGCATTTAAAATAAAGTCAAGTATATGGCCTAGATCTTAGGACAAAAAGACAAGGAGATATAAAAGAATATTTCATGGACATGGACAGCCCATCCTAGAAGTCCAACATATGATTAAGAGCTCCAAAAAGAGAATAAAGACAAAGGGGTGATACAAGTATTTAAAGAAATAACATTTCCCAGAGCTTCAGATTAAAAGGGCAAAACTCTATGAAATTCTCAACATGAATGAGAAGGAAAAGATGCTAACAATATTCAGAGAGGGGGAACACTTTAAAGAAATAAGAATCAGACTGGCATTTTATTTGCCATCAGCAACTCATGAAAAAATTAATTCACAGCTCAGAAGGAAAAGAGTTTGAAACCTAGAATTTATTTATCATTAAGCTATTAATTGAGAGAAAGGGAAAATAAAAATTTTAGAAATGTCTGGAATAAAGATCTCTGGGGGAAAAATTGTTTGAGAATATTCTATAGCAAAGGAAGCACAGGACCCAAAAGAAAGGAGAACATATTTGAGAAAATATTGACCCTAATTTCAAAGAGTGTGATGAAAAGAAATCCTAGGGATGTGGCATGTTTAGAAAACAGTGTGTCTGAATTACACAGTGTGTCTGACTGTGTGAGTCAGAGAGCAACAGGAAGCGTGAATTCAAGAAGAATGTGGATTTTCTATTACAATTTGATTAACCAGATGTATGATCTTAGCATTTGGGTAAAAAATAGGCTACTATTGCCAACAAGAAAAAAATAAAATAAAGGCAATTCAAACTGTCAGGAAAAACAAAAAGCTCCATAAGAAATACATAGTGCAACTATGAAACAAATGAAAATGTGTTGTGATTTAGAGCAATTGGTAAAAAATAACTTAAAAAATTTTAAGTTTTGTTTTTGTTTTTGTTTTTTTGAGATAGACAGGGAGAGAGAGCAAGCGAGCCAGCAGGGGAGGGGCAGAGAGAGAGGGAGACAGAGGATCCCAAGCTCCATGCTGACAGCAGCGAGCCCGATGCAGATCTCAAACCCATTAACCATGAGATCATGACTTGAGCCAAAGTCGGATGCTTAACCAACTAAGCCACCCATGTGCCCCCCCCCCCAAATAATTAACACTTTTATAACACACTTTGAGGCCTGGGGCATTTTCTTTCAAGCAATATGGATTAAGCAAACCCACATCACCTTCTGTCAGTGTGCAATCACACTACTGAGTTCTGAAGCGAATTGTATCTATGGAGACTCATAATGTTAAAATGCTTTCTTGGTTTTTGTTTTCTAGAACTTATTCGTAAAGAATCTGTGGAAGACAAGGGTGATTACAGACAATTAAGTTATAAACCCTAAGAATGCAAAATTAATGATGTGGCTGAGAGAATCTATGTGAGTGATGGAAAAGAGAAGCAACAGAGGGAGGTAGAACAGTGCCAGTTTCCTCGACTTACACAACTGGGGGGAGCTTAAGAGATACTGGCTGAAGGTGATGAACTAAAAAAGAAAAATACAGGACCATTATTTAAACCTATAAAGTTAACAAAGAACTTAAAAGTAAAAAATATAACAAAATTTAGGGAGAGGAAAAAGGAGGGAAAAAAGGGAGGGGGCTAAATTTCTAATTTTTTAAAAACAAGGAATTGATATTGCTTAAATTTGATAAACCAAGAATTGTTACAAGTGTAACCACTTGTAATTCCAGGACTAGGAGTAGTTTGTGAACTAGAGGTATTTTGCTTCCATGTATACCCTCCTTTAATGAGTGAATCTGTGTTTCCATGAGAATACATCACTTTTACAATAACTTTGAAAAGGGAGGTAAAAATTTACGATTTTCTCTGCCTTGCTGATTCCCCCTCCCCATAAGAAGACAGTCTAGCTAGAGAAGACTCAAGAGCTTGCTTTTGAGTTTTTTATGTTGTAACTTCTGTATCCTTCTTAAAGCATTAGAGACCCTCGATTACAGTTGTGCCAAAACTAAAAAACCCACAGAGCAATCACTCAACAATGGACAAAAATGCCCAAACAACTCAGAAGGAAACATTAAAGGTCAGTGCCTTGCAGACAGTGCTATGTACATGTCATCTCCTCTTGGCCAGATGAGCCAAACATCACCCAAAATCAACAGGGAACAAATGAGTCCAGTGAACCTGGTCAGTAGAGAAATGGATGATTCAAGGCTTGAATGATTCAAGAGAGTGTACAGACGTATAACAAAGGTGAGAGTCTATACTCGTTCATTGTTCACTCAAAGGAATTTAAAAGAGTATGACTCAAAATGTTTATGAAAAAAAATTCAGGAAGTAGTACATTTTGAACTCCATAATTATGGGATGCCTGGGTGGCTTAGTTGGTTGAGCACCTGACTTTGGCTCAGGTCATGATCTTGCAGTTCCTCAGTTTGAGCCCTGCATCAGGCTCTGGGCTGATAGTTCAGAGCCTGGAGCCTGCTTCGGATTCTGTGTCTCCCTCTCTCTCTGCCCCTCCCCAGCTCACACTCTGTCTCTCTCTCAAAAAATAAATATTAAAACGGGTGTCTGGGTGTCTCAGTCTGTTGAGTGTCCGACTTCAGCTCAGGTCATGATCTCGTGGTTCGTGGGTTTGAGCCCCACGTCAGGTTCTGTGCTGACAGCTCAGAGCTGCAGCCTGTTTCAGATTCTGTGTCTCCCTCTCTCTCTGCCCCTCCCTCGCTCATGCTCTGTCTCAAAAATAAATAAACATTAAAAATGTATTTTAAAAAACATTAAAAAAAGTTTTTTTTTTAAATATGTGAACTCCATAGTTTTTAGAAAGGTAATGATAACTCAGTGCCTAGCATGTGCCAAGCACATGCTGAATGCTTTACATGTATTATTTAATCTTCAAACGAGTCCAGTAAGGTTAATACCATTTAAAGATGAGGAAACTGAGTCACCAGGAGTTAAATGACTTGCTCAGATTTACATAGCCAGTAAGAAGTGGAGCACAGATTATATCCCAAATCTGCCTGATTCCAAAGCCTGTCAGTTTAGAAAATACAAACACATTTTTTAAGAAATAAATCGATAACTAACTATAATCACAACACTCAGGGATTGTGATGCATTTTAATGTATCTCACCTCCCTAATGTATTTCTTATGCATAATACATTTTTATTTCTTAACAATTCAGGGATCATACTGTAAATACTATATATTGTTTGCTAATCTACTTTTTTCACTTAAGAATAAATTACTATTTCATGATTCGGTATTCTTCTGCATATCAGTCTTCAGGTCTTCTTGGTATTAATTTATTCATTCAGTCAATATTTATTGATGCACAAGGTAGTACTCCAGATACTTGTACTACGTAAGTAGACAAGCAGACAAAAATGTCTGAAGTCAGGAAGCTTCCATTTTAGTGGGAGGAAATGACAATTGACACAGTAAGCCAAGTGTGTATCATGTCGGAAACTGACACATAGTACAAGGATTAAAATATAAGGCGGGATAAGAGGGATGAGAAGAGCGAGGAGGGTGGTAGGGTGTTTGAAATTTTCACTGAAAAATGGTATTTGAGCAAAGCCTTGATGGAGGCATAGGAGTAATCCGTAACATTATCATCACCCCCAACAAGACCCTGTGCCCAGTCGCAGTCACTTGCCATTGCCCTTTCCCCACAGCCCCTGGCAACTTGGTGTTGCCAACTTTCTGTCCCTATGGCTTTGCCTCTTCTGGACATTTCATGTACATGAAACGGTCACAATATGTGACCTCTTGTGTATAGCTTCTTGTGTATAGCTTCTTTCGCTGAGTATAATGTCTAGAAGTTTCATCCAAGTTGTAGCACGTATCAGTACTTCATTCTTTTATGGCTGAATAATATTTTGTTGTGTGGATACGCCACATTTGTTGATCCATTCATCAGTTGACGGACACTGAGCATTTCCACTATGGGGTACCGGGAACAATGCTGCCTTGAACATTCATGTGTAAGTTTTCGTTGGAAGCTTTGTTTTCAATTCTAGCAGGTATATACCTAGGAGTGGAATTGCTGGATCAGATGGTAACTCTGTATTTAATTTTTTGAGGAACTTCCAGACTGTTTGCCAGAGTGGCTGTGCCAGGAAGAAAGCACTTAAAGCCAGAATGAACAGCTAGTGCAAAGGCCACTGTGGCTGGAATGGAGTGAGCTCAACATGGGATGGAGAGATAAAGCGAGGGGGAGGACTAGAATGTGTAGGGCCCTTTAGGCCATTGTAAGGAAGTTGGCTGTGATTCTGAGAAAAATGGGGAGCCATAGGAAGGTTTATGAGCAAGGGATCATGTGACCTAGCTTCATTTTTTTAAGTTTATTTATTTTCAGAGAGAGAGAAAGTGGGAATGGGGGAGGAACAGAGAAAGGGAGAGACAGAATCCCAAGCAGGCTCTGCACTGTCAGTGTGGAGCTGGATGCAGGGCTTGAACTCAGGAACCATGAGATCATGAACTGGGCCAAAATCAAGATTCAGACAGTTAACCGACTGAGCCGCACAGGGAACCTCCTAGCTTCATTTTTAAAAGAATCTATGTGGCTGCCTTATAGAAAACACACTATAGGGAAAAGAAGATTAGGAGACCATCAGAGTAAGCCAAGCAAGAAATGACCAAGTTGGAAGCAGTGGAGGCAGTAAAAGTGGTTAGATTCTGCCTAGGTTTTGAAAGTAAAATTAAGCAGATTTTCTGATGGATCTGGTGGTGGTAACACAAAGAAAAAAGTCAAGAATAAGTACTCAGCTGTTGGCTGCCTGAGCATCTGGAAGGGCGGAGATGCCGTTGACCAAGATGAGGACGACTGTAGGAGAGCAAATTTTGTAGGGGGGTAGATACAGGAGTTCGGCTTTCAACATGGTACACTGGAGAAGTGGAGATCTTACCTAGGCAGTGGGATGTACAAGTAAGGAGTAGAAGCGAGAGGTCCAGGATGGAGAGAAATTTGGGATTAATCGTGTTACTGGTTGAGGATTATGAAGGAAGTGAGTTTAGACAGAGAGGAAAGGGGCACCATGGACTGCATCCTAGGGCTCTTTAGGGTAAGAGGATAGTGAAAAGAGGAGGAAACCCAATCAATTACGATGTCCTGGAAGCCAAGAGAAGAAAGTGTGTCAAGATGGAAGGAGAAAATAAATAGGTCAACATGCTTCAGAGGTCAAGTAAGGTAAGGACTGAGGATCGACCGTTCGATTCAGGAACATGTAGATAACCAGTGACCTTGACCAGGAGTTTCTTTGGAGTGGTGCTGGCAGAAGGCTCATTAGAATGGGTGGAGGACAAAAGGAAAGGTACTGAAGGAAACTCTTGAGGGTTATGGATGGCTTCATTATCGTGACTGTGGTAATGATCTCTCAGTATACACATATGTCAAAACCAATCAAATTGTACACTTTAAATATGTACATGGTAGGGTACTTCAGTTATACCTTCATAAAGCTGCAAGAGACAGAGAATGGGAGGACAGAAAGAAACCTCTTTTGATGAGATTTGCTGCAGGGGGAGCAGAGAAATGAGGTAAGAGCTACACAAGGCAGAGAAAAGAGGATTTTTTGAGGTGGGAGAAATAACCAGCCATGTATGTGTATGCTATTGGGAAGGGTCCAGAAAGAGAAAAACGAAGAATGATTGTGGGGCAGCATTCCGGGCTCAGTCTTGCGGTCACAAATTTCCATTCGGTGCAGCTCTGTGTTTTTCTCCAGTCATATTCAGCAGCAAAGGGTATAGGCGTAGAATTGGCAAAGAACTGGATCATGCCCTTGCCAAGAGAATAGACAGGAAAGAGGCAAGAGTTGTGGGTACATGCAAACAGATGGCTTCTAAGGATGGAGTTTTTGTTGAAATGGGCTCAGGACCAAATGACAATCATCAAGAGGATGAGGTAGAGTCAAAAGGGAGAAGAATCAATGGATTAGAGGTTCCAGGGAAATTGAAAGCTTGTTGGAGTTGGGGTACTGGAGGAATCGTCAGGGGTGGTGGTCATACTGGGAGGCATGACCCAGCATTCCATGATACGGATGTGTACAGTTTGTTTAACCAGTTCAGACCCCTTTCTAAGATGAGCCTTTAGGATCATGGAAGCTATCTCCTTTCCTTCTGCCACCTCTTATTTCCTGATCATTCCTGATTCTCCCTGAGATCCCAGGAATTTCTACCAGGTTCAACCCCTCCCTTCTCAGATGACTTAACCCTAATCTAACTATTCTCTATAAGCACCTCTGCCTCTCTGATCCCAACCCTCTAATAACATCTGCCCGTGTATGCTGAGAATTCTATGATTCCCTTGAGAACCAGAAGGGAAGCCAGGGGAACAAGGCCAGGAGCCATATGTCTGTCCCTCTAGGGTATCATTGGAGGCAATCCACCTTATCAAGGGCTCAGTCTTTCATGAAGTGTTGTTAGATTGGAGAGAGATGGGGTCTTTTCCTTTTACAACTGGGGCTCTAGCTCCAGAATTTGCAAAGACGAAAGGGTTTAGGTCTTTCAGTGTATAGCTCCACCTTTCTAGGACTCTCATTGTATGGAATGTGATCTTTGTCACAGAGGACACTCTCTATTTCCTGTTCCATCAAAACCCCTATAAATGTTGTTTAGACATATACTGACCATTGTAGTGACACCATATTTTTTTCTGTAAATGATCTCTGTGTTACAATCTTTAATGGGAAATCAGTTTAACAGGATAATTAAATCCTTTAGGGAGGATTAATTTGAAATCTCTAATTTATTAGCTGTTGGTACCTTGTTTTCTTTAACACATGTACGTGACGGGGATGGCATTTAGATTTAAATGCATGTATAACTGTTTACCTCCTAAACATTGTCTTTTAACGATATTTCCTTCACTGGTATATCGTCTTGATAAAGCTTCATGGAAGGAAAAATTCTCCCTCCTCTCTCCACACCCACCTTTTTCACCTTCCCAACTTCCATAGCTGCCAACCAATAAAGGCACACACACATAAAAACACACGCGAAGAATACTGCCTAGCCAAGAAACCTACCCTCATCACAACACCTTCCTCAGGCTACCTCTGCCAATCAGACAGTTAATGCCATGTCAGCACCAACATATGGAAGTCCATCATGTTTGTTAATTCCATGGGGTCTGTACGTCCTCTTTCGACACTAGTCTTACCATGTAGATCACCAAGTTCCATGCTGCCATCCTGTCATGGGTGACACAGACATACTGAAATCCATGGGAGTTTAAGACATAACCCCCACTGGGGGAGTGTGGGTGGCTCAGTCGGTTAAGTGTCCAACTTTGGCTCAGGTTATGATCTCAGTCTATGAGTTCGAGCCCTGCATCAGAGCCTGGAGCCTGCTTCAGATTCTGTGTCTCCCTCTGTCTGTGCCCCTCCGCCACTCATGCTCTGTCTCTCTCTCAAAAATAAACATTAAAAAAAAAAAAGACATCACCCCCATTCAACCTAGCTCAAAGATCATTATGCATAACTCCATGGACCAGAGAAACCCCAGTGCTACAACCTTTCAACCCTTCATTCTCTCATGCATCTCTTCATGCAACTATTGTGGTTTTCTCTCTTGCTTTGTGCCTTTCTGCACAAACCCTAGTGTGGCGCATACAGTAGATGCTCAGTTATTAACAGGCTGATCACTCCTTGGAAGATAGCCAACAGAGCCATGCACTTTACCTAGGGTCTAACTGAGGGGGACTTTCAGTAGAGTGTATGGAATGGAAATGGGCAGTTCCTGGCTCAGCATTCATTTTAATTTGTTTTAAGTTTATTCATTTTTGAGACGGGGAGCAAGTGAGGGAGGGGAGGGGTGGGGGTGGGGAAAGAGAGAAAATCCCAAGCAGGTTCAGCACTGTCAGCACAGAGCTGGACGCAGGGCTCGATCCTATGAACCCTTGAGATCATAACCTGAGCTGAAATCAATATCAGAGGCATAACCAACTGAGCCACTAAGGTGCTCCCAGCATTGGTTTATTGACTTAGGAAGCGTATACTGCTTTCTCCCTCCCCCAGAAGATGATTTTGTTAAGTGAGAAGCATAGTAGGAAAATGCAGTTAAGGCGGGTGCTGCATACCTAGAGATCATGGATGGACATGTTTTGTCTGACCAAATACACAGTTGTCATGTCAGGGTAACTGTCCTCACATTGTTCATGCCTCCCTCCCCACCCCCCACCCCTCCCCACACACGCATACACCCTCCTCAACCCATCTAACAGGCAATCTCCTGATGTCTGTGATTTCACTTGATGCCTGAACTGGGCACTGGGCGGCCTGCACTGGGGAAAAGACATTCTTTTGTTCTTTTGCTCCCTCACCTTCCTCAGTGGAATCAAGGGTTTACGAGGTTATTTTTAGCCACTTTTGTCAGCAGGGAAAGGAAGAAAGGGAAAAATGAAGGAGGCCCGATGTTCTGCTGCAGCTTCCTGGAAAGAATGGGCTTTAAAAAAACACCACTGGTGAAGATTAATTCCTTTGTCAATAAATGTGGGCAGCTAATCTAGTGCCAATTGCCCATGCCTGGGGAATGAGCCCTGAGGACTCGAGGAAACCAGATCGTCTTGCGGTAGGGCATTTGTTTCTCCCAAACACTGACCAGGCATCTGCCATTACTTTCCATTTTTTAAAACTGCAGAGGAAAAAAGAAATGCCAAATGGTTTCTGCAACTCCAAAGGGCAAACTGGATATGTTTTGACATATGATGAAAGCAAATTATTCTAAAATCTATTCATATATAGAATTATCTTTCTGGGACACACCAAACTAAATGTCAGTTCCATGCATGAGTTCCTTCATGCACTAAGCCAGCGGGCAGTGACTTGTCTTGGTTGGTTTTAGTTACTGACTTGGACTCACGGTGGGGTTGCGATTACTAATGGGGCCGTCGGAGGTGCTTAATAGCCCTCCTTTTGCCTCCCAAACAAGCAACCACCCCCACTAAGAAGATACGGTCTCCCTCCCTGGCTCTTGGCTTTAAGGGTCACTTTCATGGGCTGTCAGTTACTCTGGCTTCTCATCAGGAGATAAAGCCTAGGGTCCTACCTGGTGCAGGGAGCATCAATTTTTACTGGAAGCTAAAAAGCCTTGGAGACCTGGGGGAATAAATCCCCTACCGGAGACATTAACGATCTCTAGGAGAGGGGAAAGCCAGGCTGGCCCCGCTTGCCTCACCCTCTTGTCTCCCAGCCCCCAGAGCTCAGGAAGCTTCCTGATTAAGAGCAGCTTTCACACTTTTTAACGTGTTTTTTTTTTTTTAACTGTAGCCCTCAGGGATCAGTTTTACATGGCAATCCAGCACACCCAAACACGAGACAGAACTTACCTTGCAAAGTACAAAGGACGCCAGCCCTTGTTTTTTGCCTAATTCCATTTAATTCTGTGTCTTCCTTAAGTGCTGCCCAAGACACTTGTGGATTTCACAAGCCACCAGTAAGTCACCCCCCAGAGGACCAGAAACACCGTCCCCGACTAGCAGAATACCGGTGTTTGAAGGTGGGCAGGGGCTGCAGAAACAGGTCCTCCCAGGGGAACGTGCGCCTCTGCTCTGCGGTTGGCTAGTCTGTGCTTGAATGTCTGCCCGGCAACTCTGAGGAGCCAGGCGGGTGCTGCACGCTTTCCCTGCGGCTTCACAACTACCACCAGGAGGTCTGAGTACTGCAACGACCCTCATTGTACAGATGAGCCTCAGCTGACGGAAGAAGCGGGAGGTGCCAGCTGGGAGAGCCAGATTTCAAAGGCGATCGCTCTGACTCTGAACCCGCTCGTAACCTTGACCCTACCTGCTCAAAGCCCACTGGTAACCACTCATTACCCGCAGGGTCGGGTTGAACTTTTTAACCTCTGTAGCTTCATTTTACTCCTTTCCTCCTCCCTCCCTCTGCACTACAGCCCGAAGGAACTTCCTTCAGCTGGGCTGACACTCTAGGACTTCCTGGAACTCTCTTCTCCCTTTGCTTGGTTTGCTCCTCTTATTTAGACCTTATCTAGGTGTCAGTTTAAACCTCATTTCCTCTGGGACCTGTGCCCACCCCACCCCCACCCTCCACAGTCATGATAAGTGCCTCCCTGTGAACGTGCAGACCACGGTGTATTTTTCTCTGCCCTGTTGCACATGTTTCTATCTCCAGGGGTATGTTGGTAAATGCCCAGCAACCAGCTCTCTGGGGAATAGGGGGCAGCGGGCAGGGGGGAGGAGGGGTGATTTAGCATTTGCCCATTTCCTTGGTGTAAATACTTCCACACTTGCCAATTTGAAGCCATCAACATGGCCTCACTGAATGTGAACTTGGAAAGGCATCAATGAGATTGTGCAGATGGGCTCCAGGGCATACCGCTGGATGTCTGTCTCATCCTCTCTGACCTGGGGGAAGGCAAGGATCATCTCTCTCTTGCTGACCATTGTATATCTCCTCGGTGAATAAGAAGGGCAGGCAAGGGCAAGATAATGGGCTGGTGTTTTGAGACATATTGAGATAGTGAAATGTGTTGCTTCTTCCCAATGAGTAAGGAAGGAATGGGAGAGGAAAGGGTAAAGGCCGGGTGTAATAAAAATAATAACCAACAGGGGGGTGCCTGGGTGGCTCGGTTGGTTGAGCATCTGACTTCCCCTCATGGTGTGATCTTGCAGTTTGTTGAGTTTGAGCCCCACACTGGGCTCGCTGCTGTCAGTCCAGAGACTGCTTCGGATCCCCCGTCTCCCTCTCTCTCTGCCCCTCTCCCGCTCCCACTTGTGCTCTCTCAAAAAATAAACACTTAGAAAAAATAAGAGTAACCAACAATCACTGCTTCCTTACAGACTATACCATATTTCCACACACAGTGCATCATGTGATTGTTTTCACAGAAAAGTTAGGAGGAGGGGTGTTATTTAGTCGATGAAGAAACTATCTCCCCAAAGGTATAGTGATCTACACAGGATTACACAGTTCACACCTGAGCTAGAACAAAGTTTTTCTTGAGTTTTAGCCCCACGTCCGTTTACGGTTCAGGGTGGCTTCCCATATCGACGTCCCTGCTTGTCGTAGGAAAACAGACATTTGGGCAAATGCAGAGATTGAAGCAGAGAGGATAATGGTGCAGGGAAGAGCAAGGACTGCCCTGGTGTGAGGAATGTTGTGCCTGTGCACGTGTGCACACAGGCCAGCCACACATGATACAGTATCTTGGGAAAGGAATACCAAGTGAGTGACAGAGCCATTGGTGACAAGACCCCTCAGCAGTGAGAGATGGGATTGTGAGCACTTAAGAGTGGGGCTTAAATAAGGCAATCCTGAGAAATAAAACCAAAGCTGGAGGCATTACAATCCCAGACTTCAAGCTGTATTACAAAGCTGTAATCATCAAGACAGTATGGTGCTGGCACAAGAACAGACCCTCAGACCAATGGAAAAGAACGGAGAACCCAGAAATGGACCCACAAACGTATGGCCAACTAATCTTTGACAAAGCAAGAAAGAATATCCAACGGAAAAAAGACCATTTCTTCGGCAAATACTGTTGGGAAAACTGGACAGCACCATGCAGAAGAATGAACTTGGACCACCTTCTTACACCATACATAAAAATAAACTCAAAATGGATGAAAGACCTAAACATAAGACAGGAAGCCATCCAAATCCTAGAGGAGAAAACAGGCAACAACCTCTTTGACCTCGGCCACAGCAACTTCTTACTTGACATGTCTCCAGAGACAAGGGAAACAAAAGCAGAAATGAACTATTGGGATCTCATCAAAATAAAAAGCTTCTGCACAGCAAAGGAAACAATCAGCAAAACTAAAAAGCAACCTATGGAATGGGAGAAGGTATTTGCAAATGACATATTAGATACAGGGTTAGTATCCAAAATCTATAAAGAACTTACAAACTCAGGGGCACCTGGGTGGCTCAGTCAGTTAAGCATTTGACTCTGGCTCGGGTCATGATCTCATGGTTTGTGGGTTCGAGCCCCGTATCGGGCTCTCTGCTGACATCTCAGAGTCTAGAGCCTGCTTCGGATTCTGTCTCCATCTCTCTCTGCCCCTCCCCAACTCGCGCTCTGTCTCTCACTCAAAAGTAAACAAACAGTAAAAGAAAAAAAAAAAAAAAACCCTTACAAACTCAACACTCAAAAAACAAATAATCCAGTGAAGAAATGGACAAAAGACTTGAATAGACACTTTTCCAAAGAAGACATCCAGATGGCCAACAGACACATGAAAAAGATGCTCAACGTCACTCCTCATCAGGGAAATACAAGTCAAAACCACCATGAGATACCACCTCACACCTGTCAGAATGGCTCACATCAACAACTCAGGCAACAACAGATATTGGCGAGGATGCGGAGAAAGAGGATCTCTTTTGCATTGTTGGTGGCAATGCAAACGTGTGCAGTCACTCTGTAAAACAGTGTGGAGGTTCCTCAAAAAATTAAAAATAGGGGTGCCTGGGTGGCTCAGTCAGTTGAGTGTCCAACTTTGGCTCAGGTCATGATCTCACCCTTCGTGGGTTCGAGCCCTGCATTGACAGCTCAGAGCTGGAGCCTACTTTAGAATCTGTGTCTCCCTCTCTCTCTGCCCTCCTCAGCTCACACTCTGTCCCTCTCTCTCAAAAATAAACATAAAAAAAATTTTAAATTAAAAGTAGAACTATCCTATGATCCAGCAATTGCACTACTAGGTATTTATCAAAAAGATGAATTCAAAGGGGCACATGCACCCCCCGTGTTTATAGCATCACTATCGACAATAGCCAAAGTATGGAAAGAGCCCAAAGGTCCATCAACAGATGAATGGATAAAGAAGATGTGGTATGTGTGTGTGTGTACATGTATGTATATATACATATATATGTATATATATGTATATGTATATGTACATGTGTATAAATACATATATGTATAATGTAATATTACTCAGCGATCAAAAAGAATGAAACCTTGCCATCTTCAACAACGTGGATGGAACTGGATTGTATTATGTACGCAAAATAAGTCATTCAGAGAAAGACAAATGTCATATGATTTCACTCTTGTGGAATTTAAGATACAAAACAGATGAACATATGGGAAGGGAAGCAAAAATAAGATAAAAACAGAGAGAGAAGCAAACCATAAGAGACTCTTAAATACAGAGAACAAACAGGGTTGCTGGTGGGGTGTTGGGTGGGGGAAGGGCTAAAGGGGTGAGGGGCATTAAGGAGGACACTTGTTGGGATGAGCACTGGGTGTTCTACGTAAGTGATGAATCACTAAATTCTCTTCCTGAAATCATTATTATGCTGTATGTTACCTAACTTGGATTTAAATTTAAAAAAAAAAAAAAAAGAGTGAGGTTTAAAGAATTGGATACCTGGGTTCAGATTCTGTTCCACCCCTTGGCTGTGTGACCTTGGTCTTGTAACCTTTTTGTGCCATCATTTCCTGCTACTACTAATCAACCCTCAGAGGACTGCTATGAAGATTAAGTTGGATAATCCATGCCGAATGCTAACAGCTGGGCTTGTTCCATAGTGCACCCTCAATATTATTTTTCTAACTTCCATTACAGTGTGGGGTTTTTTTTTTTTGTCTCTTCTGTAAGACACTGAGGTACTTTCTCATGCTTTATTGATGTCGATCATAGGAAAAGAAAACCTTGCAATGGCGTAGTGCGTTAGTACAAGCAGAGATACAGTTCCACTGGGTGTTTGAGCTCAGTGTGTTTCTGAGGAAGTTGCAAAACATGTTAAAAAAAAGAGAGAGAAAAAGAAAAAAGTCTTGGGGTGCCTGGGTGAGTCAGTCGGTTGAGCACCTGACTCTTGATTTCGGCTCAGGTCATGATCTCAACGTTTTGTGAGTACGAGTCCCGCATCACACTCTGCACTGACCGTGTGAAGCTTGCTTGGAATTCTCTCCCTCTCTCTCTCTGGCCCTCCTGGGCTCTCTCTGTCTCTTTCTCAAAAATAAATAGACTTAAAAAAAAAAAGTCTTGAGGTAGTCACAGAATCCGAATGAAAGTCAGACTTTTCCCACGGAAAGCAGTGAGGATTTCCCTTTTCCATGTAGATTCACTGGCGGCTTTACATGGCCTATGACATGCTTTGCAAAAGACAATCATGAGTAAATTGTATAGACACGTTAAATTTCATCTAATATAAATGATTTATCCTGTATCCTTTTCTTACCCTGTGCGGTATATAGTTATTTCTGTGTTTTCTTTCTATGTCTGTGTCTACAGTCCTCACTTTAGATGGCACACCCCTTTAGGGCAGGGCCTGTGTTTGCTTTTGAACCAAGAGCATGGTCTTTATATTCTGAAAATTACATTACAAAAGTAAAACAAAGATTAGTATTTTGTGATATGTGAAAATTACATGAAATTCAAATTTTATTTTCCGGGAATGAAGTTTTATTTGAAGTTTTTTATAGCCAGGCAATGTAGCTAATATTGCCTGTGGCCTTTTTCACACTACAATGGCGGAGTTGAGTCTTTGTAACAGAGATCATAGGGCCTGCCTGCCAAGCCTAAAATATTTCCTGTCTGGCTCTTTACAGAAAAGGTTTGCTGACTTCTGTCCTAAAATAACTAGTAGGTCTCCTAAAAAGTTGCTATCCCCTCCCCTATTGAGATTCAAGGTTTTGACTGTTTATCAAACCACACAGGGAGTGGTAGAAACTGTGCTGCGATAACCTTTTTTTTTAATGTTTATTTATGTATTTTGAGAGAGAGCGCGCACACACGTGCCTGTGCACACAAGCAGGGAAGGAGCAGAGAGAGAGGGACAGAGATAATCCCCAACAGCCTCCCCGCTTTCAGCTTTCAGCACGGAGCCTATGTGAGGCTCAATCCCATGACCCTGAGATCATAACCTGAGCCTAAATCAAGTCAGACGCTCAACTGTGCCACCCAGGTGCTCCTGTGATGCCATTTTTTTAAAAGCCACAGTGTGATTAAATAGCTCCAAATGCTCAAGAAGGCTTTCTTTCGGTGTCTAAGATAAGCTGTCATGGGGAAATGAAGTTAGTTTTAGGTAAGAAATACAAGGCAGGAAGACCCCAACCTTGAGTCTCAGCACCATGATTCTCTAAACCAGCAATGGTGGCCAACATTGCACAGGGCCGTGTAGATCAGCTAACATGATGATAACGTTGTTATAAGATACCGTCACTGCACGCTGACCCCTTAGAGGACCTGACTCTCATTTCCTTCCCAGACCTCTTCCACAGGCTGGGTGCGAACAATGGTGGTGCGGGGGTCCAAGTGACTGCCAACAGCGCCACCAGCAGAAGGACCCCCCAGGCGCTTCCCTGAAGCCGTCACCGATAAACCAACACATGAATGAAGGAGTGTGCTTTTCTGGGATCAGGGCCCAAGTGCAAACAGTGCCTCTGCCAGAATCTTCCTTTAATGTTACGCTGGACCTCAGTCCTGCCTTATTCAGACTATACTCTGAGGGACGCTACTGTCACATACATAACACATGCTTTGGCTTCAGTTTTGAAAAACCAAGCACAGTTCTGAGAACTGTTTCTAACGAGTGTGAATTTTCCCACCTGTTTCTCTTTTTTTCTTTTTTTCCTATTTATTACACTTCCCTGTTGGGTGGCTGATGTCAACGTTTTCCCCCACAGTTGAGAGAAGGCAACAACGTTTTTAAAAACTAGGTTTGAACTTCGAATCCCACCCGCAGTGTTAGGAAGCTCCTGAAAGGTGGCTCGGCACGAGGGGCTTTAGAGGACTGAGGCCTCGTTTTCCACACTTATACTTGAGGATCTCTCTCTTCCCACAGTACTTAGTAATTGTTTATCAGTTTTCTGTGAAATTCTGAACATAACTTTGCTGAACCAGAGTCAGTTGTAAGGCACCAACGGTAGTTAACATCTCTGTCTGTTCAGTGATAACGTAGTCTCAACGCTGTGTTCTTTCTACAATAGAAAATTGGAGGGCATTTTGTGAACTGATGGGTTTTACACTTTCCATCACTCCTAATGATGCTCATTAATTTGTTTTTATATTTATTTATTTTTGAGAAAGGGAGCGCCAGCGGGCTGGGGCCGAGGGACAGAGGATCCAACGTGGGCTCTGCTCTGACAGCAGAGAGCCCGATACGGGTCATGAGATCATGACCTGAGCCGAAGTAGGTCTCGGCTGAGCCACCCGGGCGCCCCACGCTCATTAATTTTTGAAAAGCAAAGCTTCTCACAATGATTTACTTTTTAAAAAACAAGCATAAAACATAATATACACCTGCACTACAATTAGAATGGCCATCCGGCAAAAAAAAAAACACCCATATATATATACATACATATATATGTATGTATATATATCACTAGCATCAAAGATCAGGTTAATTGAAGCTGCATCCGTGTCAAGGAGAAAGAGAGATAAAGCAAGATCTGCTGATGGATAAGGAGTAGAACTTCTCCACTCAATCCTTATTATTCACAGATTCCACAACTGAGAATTCACCTACTTGTGAAAATTTATTTGTAACCCCAAAATCAATACTTGCAGTGCTTTCACGGTGATTTGCGGACACGCACAGGGTAGCAAAAAATTCGAGTCACCTGACACACATGTTCCCAGCTGAGGTCAAGCAAGGCGACGCTCAGCTCTTTCAGATCTCATAAGGTAAACAAGCGTCCTTTTCCCACTGTGCCCGTGTGGGCTTTTTGTTGGTGATTTTGCTCTTTAAAATGGCAGAAATGCCGATGTGCTTTCTAGTGTTCCCAAGCACAAGAAGGCTACGATAGGTCTTACAGAGAAAAACAGAAGTTCGATAACTTGCATTATCTAACTTCTATAAGAAGAAGAGTCACATAAGTTTAATTCAGGCATGGGTTGTAGTATTGTGGGCCCTGGGTTCACTGTTAATGAATCAACAAAACATGTTAAATAAGTATCTTTAAACAGAAACACACATAAAGTAAGGTTATGTAGTGACGAAAGGTTATCACTTGATGAAAATGTTATGCCCAGAGCCTTGCAGGAACCCAGCACTGGGTTTCTGTTAGGAGCAATGGTTCAGCATTGGCTAATTCAGCATCGACAGCAATTTACAGAACGTAACAACCTCAAATAATAGGAATCCAGTGGTATTTGGATTCCCTTTCTATTCAATTCTCCTATATGGGGCTTAAGTACCTTTAGTCCAGAAGAATCTCTGGCTGTTAAAATTACAGTGACTTTTTAAATAATTTTTAAAGCACCAGCAAGGATATCTTCCAGTTCTTCCAAGATCATTAGAGCTGTCTTATCTCTGAATACTGTCCCATGTTCCAAAGGTGGTCGTACCGCAGGTGGTCACTCGCA
This sequence comes from Prionailurus bengalensis, assembly GCF_016509475.1. Taxonomy (NCBI): domain Eukaryota; kingdom Metazoa; phylum Chordata; class Mammalia; order Carnivora; family Felidae; genus Prionailurus; species Prionailurus bengalensis. Next base: position 105,087,626 of record NC_057343.1, on the reverse strand, counting down.
CAATGGTACAGGTAAGGTTAGGGGATCAGAAGGAAATGGAGACACAGGTAGAAGCCAGGAGAGTGCTAGTTGCTAGTTTGTGTTCTTTCAGTTCAACCACTCCGGAGACCTTTTGTCTATCCTGGCTAAACAGTTGATACCATTTGGGGAAGCCTTCCTTTCAAGTGAAAAAGAAAGGGCATGGGGGACAGGGAGGTATATAGGTGAGACGCTGGTCCTAACCTTCTCTAATAGGGAAGGTATACCCAACAGGGTGGTGTTGTCTGTGAAAAATTAATAACAGAGTTTCAGCTGAGGGTCACCTGTTATAATCAACCTCTGGCATAAGGTTCTGTTTGTTGTAGAACGGGACACTAATTGGAATTTGTACCTGTGTTATCATCACACAGTATCCAAAAAAATGGGCAACCTCTGGCAACTTTCACGACGCTTTCTAAGAAAAAGAGCCATTTGCAACTTTAGTGACTAATATATCCACAGAATTCACTTTTATTCAAAGAGAGGATGATTTTAGACTTCTCCCCTACTCCCCAGATACCTGATTATAATAGCAAAGGAGATCGCTGTATTTTTCCCCCTTGTTTGTAAGAAATAAGGAAAATTATTTATTTTGGCTTCTGAAAAACTGACGAGCTGTGACATTTTCTTCATTGTAATGCACATGTGAAGTTATTTCCCCCAAACCAGATTCTAATTTTCTATAATTCAGTAGGACAGCTCGCAGAACTTTCTTGCCTACAGTTTGAAAGTGCTACGGGGAAAAATTAAATCATGGCACAAAAAGGGAAGTGAATGAGTTGTGATACCCAGGAAAATATGTGGTGACTCACAGATATGAAAAGAAGTTTCATATGCAGCCTGAGACTTTGGGAATACTAAGGAAAGTGACTCGGCTTTCAGTTTTTTTCGTATTTTCTCTGTTGTGTCCTCCATGTTAACTCCCAACTTGGGGAGAGGAGGGGAATGTTCAATAGAATCAGATCAACAGAGCTGAGAATTATTCTCTCCTCTCCTCTAAGTTAGTAAAATGTGAATTGAAAAAGTCTGAGGAACTCATCAGCGTCCATCATGGCCATTGCAACTGCATATTATAAAAGTTAATCATGAAATCTTGTAGCTGTTCCACACTGTCTTGCCCAAGCATTAAATACCAAGAATTCTTCTTGTTTCAAAATTTGAGTCTTATCAAAAGAGCATGTACTTTCCCGTTAAGCAAATGCAGTCCTACTCAATGTATTAGGAAACTCTGAAGTTTTTTGTGGAATATACTTGTCATAACTGGAGAAATCACCAACTTTGTTAACTCCAACTCTGGAGGAGGAAAAAAAGTTTTCAGTTCTATTCCTCTTGCCCTAGTCTTCCTTATCACCCCAGCCAGAATGACTAAGGGCACCTTGCATCATGTAGACACTTCATCAGTATTAAATAATAATTATGGGAGCCTGGCAGAGAAATTGAGATCAGAGAGGGGAGCTTGGGTGGCTCACTTGGTTAAGCATCCGACTCTTGGACAATTTCAGCTCTGGTCATGATCTCAAGTTTCGTGGGTTTGAACCCTGCGTCAGGCTCTGCACTAGTAGTGCAGAGCCTGCTTGGGATGCTCTCTCTGCCTCACTCTCTGCTCCTCCCCCACTCACACTGTCTCTGTCTCTCTCAAAATAAATAAGTAAACTTAAAAAAAAAATCTTAGGGGCGCCTGGGTGGCTCAGTCAGTTAAGCATCCGACTTCAGCTCAGGTCACGATCTCGCCGTCTGTGAGTTCGAGCCCTGCGTCGGGCTCTGGGCTGATGGCTCAGAGCCTGGAACCTGCTTCTGATTCTGTGTCTCCCTCTCTCTCTGCCCCTCCGCCATTCATGCTCTGTCTCTCTCTGTCTCAAAAATAGATAAAAACTTAAAAAAAAAAATCTTAAAGAAATTGAGGTCAGAGATGGAGCTACCAAGTTTTTCCACGAACTTCAGGGGGCTGGGAAAATCATAGAATCCCTTTGCTTTGGTTTCCTCATTTCTGAAACAAGTGAAAATATCCAACAGTTCTCCTAAGGCCACATGGTTTAAATATACAATTGATGGGCAGGCAATTTGGATATAGAAATTCCAAACAGGAATGTAAATGATGCTTTAGAAAAGTTTGGCTGATTATTACAGCTCCTGTTTATAGATTTGTCTTCTCTAGCAAGGATATGACTCATGTTAAGTATATGGATTTTTCATCTAAATTGGCATGTCTCTGGTTAAAAAGAAACAAGCTAACCAAATGTTAATTTAGGCACATTGTATTTATGTGGGGGGGGCGGGGAAGAGAGAGTATCCTGTCTGGGTCATTTAGTCTCTCCACTGTTGACATCTGCGGCCGCCACCAGGGTGGGGGAGGATGGGCCACTGGAGGATTCGCTCATGAACCTGGTCTTGGAGACCATTGATGACTGTGTTACGTCACTGTAGTGCTTTGTACGTGGGGGTATTTGCACGGGTACCACTCCATTTTATAATGACAACGCCCTGAGGAGCTCCTTGAGGACTATTTAGTTCTCATGTATTACTGATGAAGAGCCAAAGCTGAGGGAATATAAATGATACAGTGGTGTCCCCATGCCTGTCCGAGGCAAAGCACCCAGGGCCTCTGGGGTCTGACCCAGGGGTCTTCCCACTAAACCAGCTGCTTCCTGGAGCAGGCTGCCTTGGAGAGGGGTTGTTGCATATCCTTCCCTGGATATCTCTAGTGTCATGTCTGCACCTAGAGAAGAAAGGAAGTGGTCTTGGTTGACTTTGGATTATTTATGATGAGGACATAGGCCTTTTTGAGTTTGGGATTGGCTTGCTCTCCTTTGGTTTTTGTGTTTATCATTTTCCAAAGGTGGTTTAATGTGCTTCCCCTCTTGAGGGCTCTAGGATGTTATTTGTTTATCCTTTTTAGTCTAAATATGATAAAAATACATTTTATTTTGGAAAATACAAAAAGCCTGCACAATAAAAACGAAACAAGAATTGCTTATTACCTGGAGAAAACCACTGTTCACATGTTGATATAGCATCTTTCTCCCTTTGGTAGTTGAAATTATAGATAGGTATTTGTATAGCCTACTTTTTTTTCATACGGCCTTATAGCCTTATATTGTATTTTCCAGTGCCAGTACACCTGTAGTATAAAAGTAATGTTAATGGCCCCACTAATAATCCATGAAATGGGTATGATCTGTTTACTTAATCTTTCCCCCACTTCTGGGCAGTTGTCTGTGCCACTTGAAAGGAACACTGGAGAATATAAAAGAGAAGTGTGGGTGTGGACTGTGCATACTTCCCTGTTTGCATTTCTGATCATGCCCCTAAAATGGGTTCCATAAAGAAAAGACTCAAGCATTATATCCTAAAAGAAAGATTCCTGAAAAGAAAGGTCCAGCCATTGTAAGACTAGCAGCAGAAACCAGCAAATTGCTCTGCACTGTATGTGGAGGCTCATCACCCTTGCCCATGTCATCCCTGCCCAGCCTACCCCAGTCATCCACCCTCTGCATAGAGTGTCATCAAGGATTGTAGGTTACCTTTTACATGGCCTGAGCATCACCAGGAAGGAAATTGGGAACTTGGTTAAATTTTGCTTTATGGATTTTTATTTTATTTTATTATCATTTTTTATTTTTGTTTATGGATTTTATCTTCATTTTTTGCTTCATGGATATATACGTGTATGTACATATACACTTTTTAGATTATCACCTTTTTGGCATTTCCTGCTGTATTAATCAGTGTTCTTCAAAGAAGCATAACCAACAGAATAGGAGATGATAGATTGATGATGATGATGATAGCTGATAGATAGATAGACAGATATAAAGAGATTTATTATAAGGAATTAACTCATGTGATTATGGGGGCTGACAGGTTTCAAGATCTGCAGGGTTAACAGGCAAGCTGGAGACCCAGAAGGGCCAATGATGTAAATTCTAGGTCATAGGCCGGCAGATTTGAGACCCAAGGAAAGCCAGTGTTTCAGTGAGAATCTGAAGGCAGGAAAAAGCACATCCCGGTGCAAAGGCAGTCAGGCAGGAGGAATTCCCTCTCATTCAAGGGAGACTCAGCCTTTTGTTTTATTCAGGTCTTCACCTTATTGGATGAGACCCACCCACATGAGGGAGAGCAATCTGCTTTACTCAGTCTATGGATTTAAATGTGAAACTCATCCAAAAATATCCCTCACAGGAACACCCAGAATAATATTTGACCGAAGATCTGGGCACCCTGTGGCCCAGTCAAATTGACACATAAAATTAACCATTACACCCTCAATCCTGTGCCTCCGTGGCCTACCTACCTATCCCTACCATTCCCTACAGGTGACTCTAAAATAGCAACCTTTTTTTTTCTTTACAACAATAGCTATTTCTAGTGGTTTTGTTACTTCGCATCATTCAGAAACAGAAGGGACAGGCTTCCTCAACTTGTGCACATGGTATCTTGTGACAAATAGAAACCTGGTCATATGATGGTTAGATTCCAGCACCAGCTCATAAGAGCTCAGTCACCTGAATACGGAAGTAATAGTACCATTTCAACTATAGCCAGCCATTTTATCAACCATGGGAAAAATAATCTCTCCATGACTTCCGAGTCAGGGTCTCACAGAGATCCAGCTTCCACCATGCTTCTACTCAAGCCACAGATCAGGAACCTAAGTCTCGGTAGATCTTCGAGCCACAGATCCTCCTTTTCTGCACTTTCAAAGGGTTCTGAATTGACGGGAAAATGGGAACTGCTTTACCTCTGAAGTATTTTGTATCTTCATCTACTTAGTCATTTATTCATGTATTCATTCATTCTTTGATTTTTTAAACAACACACGCCATGTCAGCTTAAGGAGACTATGTGCATAGGAGGGAATAGGAAGGGAAATTAGAGATTCTTTATTTTAGAGATACTTGCAAGCCATGTTTAGGTTAAGAGTTCAAATTCATAGTCCGCCTATTAATGACCTGTACCAATGAGCACCTGATTCCAAGTCTGGTCATGAACGAAAGGATTATTCAGGATGCTCCTTCAATTAAAAAAAAAAAAAAACTCCACACACATAAAAGGATTATTCAAGATTCATGGAAAAAATAAAATATTGGCAACCATTAAATAGCAGAGGGGATACTGGACTGCCTAGAAGTTAGGGGCACCTGGGTGGCTCAGTCAGTTAAGCGTCCGACTCTTGATTTGGACTCCGGTCGTGATCCCAGGGTCATGGGATCGAGCCCCACATTGGACTCTGCACCTCTCTCCCCCAAAAAGAAAAAAAAAAAACACTTAAAGAAGTCAGATAGAAAGGATTGTACTTCTAAGTAAGAGAACTAACTGTTTCAGCCCTTTGTTGCATGACTTTAAACTTGGATCCAGAATTTGATATTAAGATAGTGAATTCATTTATTCATTCAGTGAGTCAGCAGATATTTTTAAGAGCTCATTATGTGCCAGGCACTTGTTAAAAAGTATTGGGTCTTTTTGCAACAACATGGACAGATCTAGAGAATATAATGCTAAGCAAAATAAGTCACTCAGAGAAAGACAAATACCATCTGATTTCACTCATATGTGGAATTTAAGAAACAAAACAAACAAGGGGCTCCTGGATGGTCCAGTCAGTTAAGCAACTGGCTCTTGATTTTGGCTCAGGTCATGATCTCACAGTTCATGGGGTCGGGCCCAACATCAGGCTCTCCATGGAGCCTGCTTGGGATTCTCTGTCTCCCTCTCTCTCTCTCCCTCTCTCTCAAAATTATATAAATAAACTTAAAAAAAATAAATAAAAAAAAAGAGACTAACCAAAAAACAGACTAGAGAACTGATGGTTACCAGAGGGCTGGTGGCAGGGGCGGGGGAGGTGGGGGAATGGGTGAAATAAGCGAAGGGGGTTAAGGTACACTTACCATGATGAGAATGGAGTCATGTAGAGAATTGTTGAGTCACTACATTGTACACCTGAAATTAATACAACACTGTATGTTAACTGGAGTTAATTTTTTTTTAATTAAAATTTAAAAAAACTTTAAAGCATTAGATCTTAATAATATTGTTTTTAAAAAGAAGAAGAAGAAGGTAGAGAAGAGCTAGAAGGTAGAGGGAAGATCTATAAACTATACGTTTTAGTGTGGTCTTCCCAATGGCTGCATTGCCATTAAAGAAGATTGCTCATGTAAAGAAACCACGTATGTTTTGTAGTTTAAAAAATAATGCAGTTTACTGAAGCAGATTGGAGTTTTATTCCTTGAAACTAATAAAAGAGGCTTATGGGAGTTGGAAAGAAATAAAGACAATGACTTTACAATCATTTGTAGATACACAAGTATCTTTAGATGGCCTTTTTACTCTTTTTAATGAAACTATCCAAAAACCTCCACAGTAATGGGTAATTCACCTAGGAACTCATCTTCATTATTTGTGTAATTTTTAATTCTCCAAGCTTTTAGTTTCGTGTACATCAAAAACCACTTAAGGGCTGTAAAAAGATACTGAAGAGAATGCTACATTTAGAGCAGAAAATTCTGTTATTGAATTTACCATAGTGATCATCGGTTGTAAATCTAAGCAATCAGTCCAGTTTATGAATAGACCAAGCTAGAGAAATCAGCATGCCTCATTTGCATACATACACACCGTCATCATGGATTAGCTTTGGTTGCATTTTCTCCCCTGGCAAACAGGACACGTATTTTATGTCACCTTGAAAGGAGAACTTAATAAAAAGCATGATACGGTATATTCAACCTCTTTCAAGTGTCCAGATCCTTACAACCCGATATCCAAAAAGTCGGACATTTCCCTTTCTGCATATCCCTCCTTTACTGAAAGAACATGTATTTCTCTCATGTACCTAGTAAACATCTAAGTGGGCCCAGTGCTGAGCACTGTGTAAACAAGATAAGTGAGGGCCTGGTTTTAGGAGTGTTGACATCAACGGATGGAAATGAAATGACAGACTCCGTTTAATTGTCTCCTCTGTTGTTAGGAAAGTCCAAAGACATGCCCTCCCCAGCAAAGAGCAGGACCATTCATTCCTCTGTGTCCATGTTAAACGCTTCAGGGTAGCTACCTCATCTGGGGCCACAATGGTACCTGGCTCTTGGGGAAACCCATGGAAGATAAAGGGAAGGTTCCAAGAGTAATCATGGCCCATCTGGCTCCCCAGAGCCTCAGATTTGCCTGCCAGCAAAAACAAAGGGAGACAGTTTTATATTCTGTATTGGATTGATGCTATGTTTTAAGGTAATACTCTCTACACACCTCACCTTCTAATACGTAATTTCTTTTAGATTCCTAGGATGCCTCTGTGTGTGTGTGTGTGTGTGTGTGTGTGTGTGTTCTGTCTCAACCCGCTGTTCCCCTGGCACGTTCTGGTCCATCTGCCCCAGCCCAGGATCCCCAGGGTCACACCACCCAGTGACAAGATGCATCAGGCCCACCTCTGTCCCTCCCCAGAGTTTCATGTAGTATTCTAATAATAATGACAGAGACCACTGAGTGGACACACAATGGGCGAGGCACTTTACATACCCTTCAGCTGAGGGCACGACCACCCTGTAAGGAAGTCACTTTCTCTCTTTCACAGATGGGCAAGTTGATGTGCAGGGAAGTCAAGTCACTTATCCAAAACCGAGCCCTGGTAACTGGTGGCAAGAGCCAGTATTCAAAACCGTGTGCCTGATTCCTAAGCTCGTGAGTTGTTTTTGTTTTTGTCTTTTGCTTCCCCACTCTGCCTGTCAAAGCAGTTTGTTGCCTCCCCATTAGTGTCAGTACTGTAATAAATGTCTCTTGGCTTGAACAGAAATACTGAAAGCGACAATGTACCCTGGAGACCTGTGCGGTTGCCGTGGCCCTGGCCCAATCATTGCAGCCAGCAGTGTTTGCTGTGTACTTTAGATACATTGTTTCATTTCATTCTCAAATATGAAATGGGCACCATTTTATCCCCAGCTTGAGGAGTCATAACTGGTAGACGGAAGAGCCAGGATTCAAACCAACAGTGTTCAACTCCAAATCCCACATGCTGAATCACTGCAGCAGAGAGAGCTTTGCAGAGAGAGCTTTCTCCCACTTGGCATTTTAGAAAGAAAATTCCAACACTTTTTAGCGGGGAGGCGAGTGATTTTTGGCATCTATGCTAGTCAAGTTGACCATTGCCACTGGATGTGACGGCACCTGCTGTCCTCCTGTTGTGCTCATAGGACAACTTTGCAGTGGGGATTACACTTCAGTAGTCCCCGGGCTCCATGGCTAAAGTCCACGATGGTAAGATTTTATGGTGACTAGTTAGCATTAAGATGGCATTATATTATAATCATTAACTGAATACATTGACGTTTTATTGGATTGAAGAAAATAAAGAGGGTATTATATGGGGCCTGTGTGTGTGTGTGTGTGTGTGTGTGTGTGTGTGTGTATGTACTAGAAGATACGCATTAGCCAAGAAGTCAGGACCCGAAGATACTACCGGAGGTCCAAATATCTGAGTAACAATATTACTTTCTGACAGAGAACTATTTACTAGAAAGATTCTCAGAAGGAATCGAATTGCTTTTATTAGTTTATTTATAGTGTGCACTTCCTTTTTCACCTCTCTCTCAAAAGAGGGTATTTGCACTTTTGCAGAATGTGTGAAAGTCCTCCATTTACAAAGTCCTGGAAGATATTTTTCTGCCAGTTCCTTGGTTCAGCAGCTCTCAGGGAGTTCCAGTGAAGCCTGCCGGGCACGGGGAGGGGAGGGGGGAGCGTCTGTCCTGCTCCTCCTCTCTGGCATGCATTTCCTAAGCCATTCCCCCTGCTTAGAGCAGGACACCCACACTGGTGTCTGCAGGGCCACTTGGGAAGCTCTTCTGATCCGGGTCTCCCTGTTATCCCTCTTCTCACTGCTTTATTATTCTGCACTCAATTTCAAACTAAATAGAAATGCAGATGGGCACATGAGCATCTAGGTTTCCCAAAATACACATTTTTCTTGAGTGCTTCCCTCTTGAAGTGTGTGGACAGAGCCAGCATATTATCTCCCCATTATCACTCTGTTTTAATGTCTAACTGACAGGTGCCTGTCAGTAAAACAAGGCAGTAATGGGCAGAAAATGTCTCTGCTCTTAGAGAGCCAAAAAGACCCTGGATTCCTGTCAGTCTCCGAGACACTCATCAGCCATTGTTAAAGAAGACTTATAAATGCCTCTTTGGGGAATACCCATGAATGGCCTAAATGTTTTCACCCTTATTAGTGAGAAGAGAAAAGGGGAACTGTTTCTCATTACATGGGCAGATTTCACCCACAGTGCGTATTTTTCCCCCAGTGGAAGCTTGCCCAGCACGTTACTGTGTTATTACCGCAACCCCGGAGCAGGGTGTGGCCAAGCCAGATGGCACCTGCAGGCTTCATTGGGTGAGAATGGCTTCCTGATGAGTCACAGACAAGGTCCAACTGATACAGGCCCAGTGACCTCAGCTAGTCAGTCTGAAGCCATGTGGTTCTGCCAGTCTGCTTCTTTCAGATGCATCCAGTAAATAATATGATGGCGGAAGTCTACGGGGGCAAGTGACACCAAGTGGTCTGTGTCACAGTAAGCAAAAGAGGCGATCTTTTAGATTTGTTTTCATTTTCCCAGGAGATTAGTCAATGCAGAAGGCCTCTGTCTATGAGGGAAGTTCGGCTTAAGGAAAGACTGCATCAACCATCAAGACAAAGTCAGACACCGGGGTGCCTGGGGGGCTCAGTCTTGGTAAGCATCCACCTTCGGCTCAGGTCATGATCTCACGGTTCGTGGGTTCAAGCCCACGTCGGGCTCTGTGCTGACCGCTCAGAGCCTGGAGCCTATTTCAGGATTCTGTGTCTCCTTCTCTCTCTGGCTCTCCCCTGCTTGTGCTCTGTCTCTCTCTCTCTCAAAAATAAACATTAAAAAAAAAGACAAAGTCAGACACCAGAGCAGGTGAGAGAACCAGTGCTTGGCCTTCTTACTGAGAGCACTCAGCGGCAGAGACCAGGCCCTTGACTTATTTTGTGTCCATTTAAACCACAAGTCCAGTTCTCAATATGAGAAGGAGGGTTAGTTATGGTGAGGTGGCCTGACTTGTTTTTTTCCTTAATTTCAGTAAAAACAGGTGGACCTTCAAGAATAATACACATAGGGGCGCCTGGGTGGCGCAGTCGGTTAAGCGTCTGACTTCAGCCAGGTCACGATCTCGCGGTCCGTGAGTTCGAGCCCCGCGTCAGGCTTTGGGCTGATGGCTCAGAGCCTGGAGCCTGTTTCCGATTCTGTGTCTCCCTCTCTCTCTGCCCCTCCCCCGTTCATGCTCTGTCTCTCTCTGTCCCAAAAATAAATAAACGTTGAAAAAAAAATTTAAAAAAAAAAAAAAAGAATAATACACACGATAACAAAACAACTCAGTTACTGTACCATGTAACTAAGACACAGATGCCTTACTCTGAAAATTGACAATCAAAGGAAAGAATTAAACAGCGATCGTGCATTTTCTATGCAAATCGGACTTCAGCATAACCAGATTGCACTGGTTGATGAAGGAAAGTTGTTTCCAGAATTCTTGCTACTAAAGGTGAAGGGAAGTTCCACTTGGGAAGGCTTAATTTTGTGGCCCCCAAATAAAATAATGGCTTCAAGCGACTGTCATCCATGGATGCAATCATTAGACCATTAGAATATTGATGGGGAAGGATGAGGGAATCATCCGCCATCACTTGAACCCATTAAAAATGGGACACCCATTAGGTGTCTCCTGATGTGATACAATGAGAAGTATACAGTGTCACCTATGAGCTATTGTTGCCTAAGAGTTGAACTCTATCAAGGCCACTTACACGTTTACAGAAAACATAGGGGATAGAGGAACAAATTAAATGATACCGCAAGAAAGCCAATTTTGAATGTGGCTTTCTTCAGCAAGATAGTGGCAGGGAGAAGAAAAGGAGGTGGCAAGTAAGAGGTACATAAATAGACATCTAAATGTTGCATACTGGGGTGCCTGGGTGGCTCAGTCAGTTGAGCATCCTACTCTTGATTTCAGCTCAGGTCATGATCTCACAGTTGGTGGGATCAAACGCCAATATCAGCACGGAACCTGCTTGGGATTCTCTCTCCCTCTCTCTCTCTCTGCCCCTCCCCCCAGTCGTGCACACGCATGCACACACGCTCTTTCAAAATAAATAAACATTAAAATAATCTTCACAGGAAAGAAGAAAAGGAGGGAAGGAGAAACAAGTGTGGCAAAATTTTGATTCGTTGTTAAATTGGCATGATGGGAGTATATCTACGTCAGTTTACTTAGTATTCTCTCTGCTTAAAATTTTTCATGCTGAAAATATTAAGGAGAAGAATAACAGATCTCTCTCAGAGGTGGGAGTGTGTGGATCCACTGGGGCCGTGACTAGAAAAAGGTCATTATCTGATGATTTAAAAAAAAAAAAAAAAAAAGATTATTTTTTGAAGGTATCCTTTTTTAAAAGAAAAACTTGTTTTGTTAGCTTTTGGGGGTAGTCACTGCAAACCAATTCCATTGCCTTACATCAAGCAATTGGAGGGGAATTTGGGTAACAAATAGTCTCTGGTGGAAAAGTGAATGCTGATCTTAGCTGGAATAACTTGCTTTCTTCAGCATCCGCAGTGGTTGGTCTCCAGGGGCTTATCTGGCTACATGTGTTTTTCACATTTATTAGTGAAATTGGAGATTCAAGAATAAAACACAGTCCTCAGGAACATTTTGTTAATTTGTGACACACTAGAGATTTTTTAGCCCATAAAGCAAATGAATGAGCTCCGTGGGGGCATAACTGTTATTTTCACCCTGGAAGGCAGTAAAGACCCACTGTATTTATTAAGCACTTAGAGAATGGCAAATGAATAGTGCTATGAAAATAGAAAAATATATTCACACTATTGCTATTAATAGTGTAATTTTTTTTGTATGTTCTGAAGGAAAACCCATCAGATGAAAATTTAAAAGTAAAGATAGACAGACCTCTGTATAATATTTGACTGTTTTATCTTGGATGAGAATTTAATTCAGTGTCAGTATAAAGTTGTTTTGTTTTTGTCAAACAGCCTGGATCAGGTTAAGGAAACTCACCCCTTCTTTTTGGCGGGGCTGGATATACAAAGAAATGAACAGACCAGATATTTGATTCAGGACCTTCTTTCTAAGTGGCCACGGGGCCTAACGGGATGTTCTGGTAAAAACAGTCCTCCATGTACGTGATGTGCTGCGATATTTCTAACAGGCTTTAAAAATACTCAACGGCTGGGGCACCCAAGTGGCTCAGTCGGTTGAGCGTCGGTTGAGTCGGCTGACTCTTCAGCTCAGCTCAGGTCATGATCTCATAGTTTGTGAGCTCTAGCCCCACGTCGGGCTCTGCGCTGACAGCAGAGAGCCAGCTTGGAATTCTGTCCTCCTCTCTGCCTGTCTCTCTTTCTGTCTCTCTTTCTCAAAGTAAATTTTAAAAATAAACTTAAAAAGAAAAAATAACATACTCACCTGCACGGGAGGCTTGGGGACAGTGCTGGCTGGTCCTCACACCGAAAAAGCCTGGATGAAGCCGATACTCCAGCGGATGGGGGCTGTGTCAGATGCAGGGATTGATGTCAAGACGCAGGGTAAGCTGGGCCAGGCAGCGAAAGGAGCAAAGGCCAGAAGGGGGCATGTGCTCCCACGAGGACAAAGTGACTCCTCAGATTCCTTTGAAGGAGTTCATTGAATGCTTTGCATGGAGGTAGGTAGGAAGGAAGAAAGAGGCCTCATTCCCTGCCAGTAGGGGGTGAAGAACAAGAATCCAGAAGACCCTGTGAAAAGATTAAGTGATCAAGTGATCACCGGTAACTCAGCCGTTGGCTATGTGGTGCGTTTTCGTGTGCTTGTTTGCACCTTGATTTAAAAGACTAGACCCGTTTATTTTCAGGAAGCACCAAAAAAGAAGCTGTGGCTTGTCTCTGCATGTATGCGTATGTGTGTGAGTATGTGTCGCGGAAAGGCAGGGAACAGAGTCGAAGGGCCAAGAAGAGTCATTCCAGGGGGATGTTTTTGTGCTTTTTAGCTATATTTGCACAAGACTGTCAAAGCAGATGTCAGCGGTTGTGCTTCCGTGAGATGTTTGCTTGGGCAGATGCGAGGGTAGCAAGGAGGGCTTGTAGAGGGGATGAGCCAGGTAAGGGATCTGGAAGGAATCCCTCACACCCTCCCTGGCCCCCAGCTGTTGTAAGCTGACCCTGCTGCACTACAGTCTTAAGCACTGTCTGTTACCAAGTGCCTTCCACATGCCAGGCACACACCTATCCCAGGTCCTCAGTGTCAGGGAGGAAAATGAGGCTTAGCGCCGGGTAAGTCTCGTCCATTCATAAGCGCTGGGTGGCAGTTATAAGCCAGGGCTCTGTCCCCTTCCCCCCACCATCCCAGAGTGCTCCTGACCCCAAAGCCAAATATGTACAAAAGCAATGCAAAGACACCCAGAGACTCCGGCATGTCTCTAGAGCACATGTGAGATAATGAGCACATGTGGAATTTGGGAGGCTTTTAATGTTATGAAGCACACGATAGGGAGTCCCTCTGTAATGCCAAAGACAGGGCTGAAAAGTGAGATCCAAAGAGTTTTCATCTTTACTCTGTGCTTGCCTTAATACTCCTCACCACGCTGAGTCACTTAAGTCAACCTTGCGCCGAAGCCAAGGGTAATGGAGCCAAGTCTCTTGGGACCTCAAGGGCCTGAAGTGAGGCCTGGGCCCCCAGAACCTGGCAGAACGTAGAGCTTGGACAAGACCCTGGGAGAGGGCAAGAGTGCAGCCTCCCCATGGTCTTGGTGAAATGCAGACGGTGAAAGCCCCAAGGCACCCGGGCTGAAAATACGCTAACAGCTGGCTTTATTCTCGGGGGTGGGAGGCTGAGGTTAGGCACACCTACACACCGGGCACAGGGCTGTTTGCACAGAAAAGGTGAGTGAGGTACAACTTCCTTTATGGTGGACATTCACCTGGATGCTGGTAGAAAATGAATACGAGTGAAGCGACAGACCGGGGACTTCTGGTTCTTAGGGTTTATTCTGCCCTCCTTTGGAGCTGAAACATTTACCCCTTGTATCACCAGATATCCTGGTTAGCATGTTGTACCCTCCACACTTTTCCTTAGGCTAGACAGGCAGCTGTTGGGTGCTAGGCATGCTGAATGTCATTTGAAGAATACGCTTTTCTTTTTCATCTCCCTGCGATGTCCCGGAATGTCTTACTCTCTTTTGCCTGCTCCCCTCTGTGGTTTTTCAACTTGTCACTTAAACATTTCTGATGTGTCCTGATTGCTCCCCGGTCCCCAGAACTCATCAGAGAGCCCTGCCCCACGCCCACTCCCGCTTTGGGAAGCAGGGGTCTGTGTCCCGGGTCCTGTTGTCACTTGCAAGTGTGACTCAGCTGCCGCTGTGTCTTTGAACACACAAGGCAGTTGTGGGATTTTTAATTGCCATTTTCATCTATATAATTAAAATTAAATGAAAAAATGGATAGCCTCCAAAATCCGAATTAATTTTATGAGTACTTCTTGAGGGGGAAAAAATATGTATAAACACTATAATTGTTACTTGATTTGCCTTCAGCAGAACGAGAGGATTTTACCTGCCTGAAGAGAAAATTAGTAATTTTAAATGAAAAAAAAAAAATTAGCCTGATACTTCTGGTGCTTCTTGTGGCTGAAAGTCAAAAATAACAACATGGATGGAGAATCAAAACTAATAACAGGGAAGGGATAAATAACTCCGTGTGTCACTTTCAAAAAGACACTGTGTGATTGGAACTCCCTGGATCCAACTTGCCTTCATGCTAGTCTGGATTTTTTTTCCCCCCGCCTGATTCATCACCGGTGTTTACGCTTTCCTCAAGAAAGTGTCTTTACCCCCACATCAAAACCTCCTTAATGCTCGGAAACCGGCATTTCGCCTGCTTACTCTGCTATGCAAGTGTGACAGTGTGCACATAAGCGGAGCATAATGAGAAAACAAAAAGCCAAGTTTTTTTTTTTGTTGTTTTTGTTTTTTGCTTTTTTGTTTTTTAACCCACTGGGCCAGGCGGTGTGGCAGTGCGCAGTCTCATGAGGCGCCTGACGGACATGTTTGTAAAGACTTGGACGGTCACTTTATTTGGAATGACAAACCCTCCGCTCCACATAATGAGGTCAGTGAAGCATCCAGAAAAGAAACGTATAATTTGGTAGCGTGGGTCTGTAAGCACAGCCCTGCCGAGGCTATTTCAGTTTAATGAAGCAGCTACTTTACCGCTACCCACTCTTAGTGAATAGCCTCCTTGGCGTGTTTTTGAAAACTTGAATGTTGCTGGTAATCATGTCCCAGCAATCTCCTTAGAGAGCCTTTGTGCCCTGTCCTCAGAAGAAATATGCCGCTTTTACATGTTAATGGTTTTGAAATTAGTCATTTGCTCCATTTTCATTGGAAAGGAAGGTCAGTGTGTGATTTCCCGCCTGCCTTCATTTTGTCTGAACATTCCAGATACTCCCAAGTCAGTTCATCAGGCATGCACGGCACTGCCTGGTTATAACATGCCTCAAAAGCCAGGGAAATGTTCTATCAAAGAGCATTCTTATTCTCAGAGACTGTTCTTAGAATTCAGAGTCTAAAAGTCTCCCTCAGAGGGGGAAGTTCCTGGACAGCCTTTATTGCTTTTTTTTTTTTTTTCGTTTCAATCACCAACTGACTTGTCCTGCCCGCTTATTGGTCTCATTATTGGAGGCCTTGCCCCCCTGAGTACGCAGCCCCTCTAGGAAGGCGAAGGGACGTTTTAGAGATACTTCCTGAGGCAAGTATCATGTAAAACTGAGGTCCACCTTCTGAATCCTGGACCAGGGTGAATGATGTGCAGTTCTGTGGGAGCAGAAAGCCATCGAGCCATTCCTCAGTTGTGCATTTCCATCCTCCAGCCCCCCACAAATTTAGGGCAGTTTCCCCCGAGTAAGCAAAGGCATGATTGCTAGTGGAAAGATGCCTTGCCCTCATGGTTCTGCAGCCCCGAAGAGGGTCTGGGAAACATTCCTCAAGAAATGCAAAGCCTGGCTTGAAAGGTCTGGACACTACACCATCAGCAACTTCGAAGGAGTACCTAGTCATCTCTCAGAAAATATTTCTTTGAGCGGACAAAAGAATGAATACATTTGCTTCTTGGATTTGCTTTGTGGACCGACTCTGGTTGTGAGAGTGACAGGGCACCCTTCTAGAACATATTGAGACCTGAGGAGCGTGCTTCTTAAAAATCTCAGGAATTACTAGCATCGAATTTGGAGGTCCATTCTTGCCACAGATTGCCTCTCCAGGCTTGGGCCTGCTTAGTCCACTGCCCAGGCAGCCTTCCTGACCAGGTTAGTGCCAGCTAACACACATACTCTTATGCTCTTGTTTTCACCTTTAAACCCCATGATAACTTGTACACCCAAACAGAAGTGCCAACATAACAGATTCCTCCCCCAGACATCTTGTTGTCCTACAACTAAAAGATTCAAGTTGAGCTGCCGCTGAAAATACAGTTCTGATAGAAGCAGGCACTTGGGGGCGTGGCTTGCATTTTATTTCCTAGTATATTTATCACATACTAGATAAGCTAAGATAATGGCAGCTGCTGTAACAAATAAACCCAAATATCTCAAACATAATACATACCTTCACTAAACATTCATCATGGACAAGTGACAACCTGTGTGCAGGGATCTGAAGGAGACAGGGCTGAGGAAGAGAAATAGATGTTCAGGGAAGAGGGTCCCTTCATGCTCCCCCACCAAGAGAGACGGAGCAGTACAACGTCAGAGCTCAAGCATGATCCAGAGGTACAGCATGGTGGAAACTGACGAGCCACAGGGGAAGGGAGTTTTCAAAGAGAGAAACAAGATGCAACTCAGCCTAGAAAAAAGAGCAGGAATTAAGGTTAACGTGGCAATAGTCTCCTGCACGCGGGTCATCCCAGTTTACGGAGCGTGTTCACATGTATTATTTTAGGCCTCACAAACAACCCGATCAAGTGGCTCAGGAATATTAGTGCCTTTATTCCAAATACGCAAGAGATCTCACCAAAGGCTGAGAGGCTAAGTGATTTAGCCAGGTGAGCAATGAGCCAAGGTGCAGGCGTGGGTGCCCTGCCTCCGAGAACAGAGCTTCCTCCCGGAACTCTGTGATCCCCAGGGAGGTTTCAGGGACTGCTGGGGCCAGGGGGGCTGAGGAGGTGAACAGAGGAACCCTGCCTTCCCCTCCCCCACATCCTCCGGCCGCATCCTCGTGGTGCCAGCCATGTTCCCATGGAAATCACTTACCAAAGGCAGACCATTCAGAAACATGGCAGCAATTAGCCGTAGCCCGGCTGGGTTCTTGCTTTGGTAAAACCTGTACTGTCCTTTAAAGGGGTCACAGTTTAACAAACAGGCCTTTTTAATCTTCACAATGGTCTCATCAGGCTTTCATTCATTTAGCCACTCCCTCCTCTTTTGCCGGCTCCCTCTCCTGCACCTAGCGCCTTCCTTTTCACTCTGTGCAGATGGATTTGGCCGATGCCAAATCATGTTCTATTCACAGCCTGAGAAAGAAAGAATACAAGGTGTCAAGCCTGGCCAACAAAGGACCTGCCCTACCAGTGCAATCTGATGTTCAAGTTTACACAGACACACCACCCCCCACGGGCACTGTGGTTTTGTCCTGAACAATCCCAGACAGCAGAATTCTTGGCTGAACCAGGAAGACATGTTCCCACAAGAGCAGCAGTGTTGATAAGAAAGCAGTCTGCAGAAAGACCAGTGGAAGCCCAGTTAGGCTGCAAACCGACAGCTCAGCTCTTTCCAGCGTCCACAGCAACAGCCTGCTGTTTTCCCAGGTGGCCCTAAAGGAGACAGGGAAATGCAGTGGGCCATTTGTCACTGCCCCCAGTGCAACATATGTATGCCAACTGGTGCATGCAGCCTACACAGGCCCAGTCCTGCCCCAGGCCTGGTCTAGGCCTCTGTGCTTCCTTTTGACTGAGACTGGGGACAGTCTCCTCCTCCTCCACCTGGGGAGATGACTAGATCCACTCTTGTGGGGTCAGAACCAATTTAGCCCTTCCCACCATGATCTCAGGTGCCCATGCTCTGCATAATCCCTTCTATACAATTTTCAATTCAAGATATGATCTTGTAGGGGCACCCGTGGGTGGTTCAGTGGATTAAGTGTCTGACTCTTGATTTTGGCTCAGGTCATGATCTCGTGGTCGTGGGATCAAGCCCCACCTCAGGCTCCATGCTGAGCATGCCTGGAGCCTGCTTTAGATTCTCATTCTCTCTCTCTGTCTCTCTCTGTCTCTCTCCCTCCCTGTCTTTCTGCCCCTCCCCTGCTTGTGCTGTCTCCCTCAAAATAAATAAACAAACATTAAAAAAAAAAAAAAAGACATGATCTCTTCAAAGTGTGCGAACTCATTATGGGCATGCCAGGCTTGGTATCTCAAGATTACTCTGATGCATGGTGGTCTGTGAATATGGTGGTGTATTCAGTGAGTGCTGGACTGGAGCATCGTATCCATCAGATCCCAAGTTGGGTTCAGGGCTTGCTTGCAGAAGAAGGCAACGTAGAGGAGCCTTCCTTCCCTTTATGCTCAACTCCGTGCCCAGCACCCACTGTGAATGAAATGAACTGATCAGACCGCTGATGATCCCTTTTGCCTTTGAGAAGGGAAATTAAATGATGAAGTATATCACCCAGAAGTGAAATTACAGATATAAAATAAGTTTAAAGGGAACTCTACTTCGTGAATTCTTGTAAGGGCATTTTATTGCAGATTTAGGTCATATATTTAGAATTGCTTCCTTTGATGAGAACTTAATCTGGGTTATAAGTGAACGAACTTGGGGACATTGTGTGCCTGAGTGATATCCCGTCACTAGAGTTAGCTTAATTACTGACTGCCTGGGTCTCATCTTCTCCCTCTGTGCATCTCTCCTCCGCCTCCTTCCCATGCCATCGAGCATAGGGAGGGAGCATTTGGTCCTAGGAGTTGAAGTTATGCAGAACCTGAAAATAGACTCACAGAATGCATCCAGACATAATGATTCCATGCGGCAAGGTCACTGTGTCTGCTTTTCCTGCCAACACACCCCTGGCTCTTTATCTATGGCTGCCTTGTGAGGCAAGAAAGCTGTGCCAGGAAGTTACACTTGGTGACTAGGAGGCATTATTAGAATTTAAAATCACGTCAATGGGGTTTTATAAGAGCAGGGATAGGGAAGGGGGATTCGACAGAGTTTTAGAAGTCGGTCTTTGAACATCCTTTTGTTCTGTGGCCTGAGAGCTACTATAACTCAATTACTAAAAAAAAAAAAAAGAAAAAAAAATCTGGCCTCAGTTACAAATCAACTCCGCCCTGTCAACCCTGCCAAAAATTAAAAAGACATCCACCCAGAAAGTTTACTGTGGTTATCCAAGTGGTGGGATCATCTGTGAGTCGTGTTGTTTTCTTTGTACTTTTCTGTACTTTCTATAACATACATTTCTGGCTTTTACAGTATTAAAAACAAACAAACAAAGGCAACAAATCGTATTTAAAAAGCAAAACTAGGGGTACCTGGGTGGCTCAGTCGGTAAAGTGTCCGACTCTTGGTTTCAGCGTAGGTCATGATCTCATGGTTCATGGGTTTGGGCCGCACTTCAGGCTCTGGGCTGACAGCGCGGAGTCTGCTCGGGATTCTGTTTCCCTCTCTCTCTGCCCCTCCCCTACGCGTGCTCAAAGTCCCTCTCTCTCTTTCTCAAAATAAATGAAGAAACTTTTAAAAAATAATAAAAAA
This sequence comes from Prionailurus bengalensis, assembly GCF_016509475.1. Classification (NCBI taxonomy): domain Eukaryota; kingdom Metazoa; phylum Chordata; class Mammalia; order Carnivora; family Felidae; genus Prionailurus; species Prionailurus bengalensis. The sequence goes on along the minus strand of NC_057343.1, from coordinate 105,067,832 downwards.
TAAAAAGCAAAACCACACTGGCTAATTATCCGGGTGTGTCCTTGACTGCTCAGTGCCTGGTGGTTGGAAAGCCCACCAGAGAGGTGACGACAACATGTGGGGACAGCCCTGCCTGTGCCCCTACATCGGGCCTCTGACCAGGGCTGGTTGTCCACTACCCCGTCCTCACTTCCGGCTTCCAGAGGTCTCCCAGGACAGGCCAGATCACAAACACTAAGAGCAATGGTGACGGCCAAGGACAGGAACAGGAACATGCTGGAGCAAGGCCAGCCAGACACCTCAGCACAAGGAGGGGATTCCGTTCCTGTCCAGTTGCCCCTGATGGCCAGGCTCCTTGACATGTGCTTTTCAGGAGGGACAGTGTCAGTTCAAGTTCACCTGCAAGCACTATGTTCTCATCCTAATAACATCCAGTAGATGCAGATTGTTCTGGAAGTTGGGATGATCCTGTTTCCCAGACCCATAGGAGTCAAGTACTGTATAATAACCAGGAGAAACAGCTAGGAGAAAGCAACCCATTGAGGAATTCCAAAAATCTTTCGGGGGCTGTGAGGTGGATTTATTTTGATTTGGGTCCTTTACCATCCAGTCTGGTTGTTGATGTGAACTCCATCCGTCAACCAATCCTGCCTCTGTCTATAGAGTCTGGGCTGTCATGGGCTCCAGAGCTTGAGATGAGCAGGCTGGGCAGAAATAGCCATATTCCTAGAGGTGAGATTCAACGCCTGCAAGTTTCTGTAAAGATGTCTGTTTCTCATGTATCACATGCAGACCTGTTACTGGATACGGTGGGGTTGCTCACACCGGTGCATCTGGGTGCTTTTAATTTGAGGTCTGGTTCAAGCCCCCACCACACTGATTGGGGACAGAATTCCTTGCAGGCCCTGTGACAGACTGTGTGTCAGGGAGGCAAGGCCTTTACTAAGAACGGATTTTAAGAGCCCGTAGAGAGCTCATTCGTCATCATTTCTTGCGTTCCTCTATGATGATGCAGTGTCCTGGATTTTAGGTATTCCACTAACAAAAACTCAATTCTAATGTCTTGATTGTGATGTCCATTAGGAAAAAATATAACGACCTCATCCAACTAATCATTTATCATGAATAACTATTTAAGACAAGGCTAAAATAGGTTAAGTTTTTAAAGGAAGTTAATTGTCAAGATATATTAAGTAGATAATTGTATTATGGGACACAGATATGGCAATGGTCAGAAATGTGGTACATTAATTGAACGATTCACTTTGGCAAATATTGTCCTAGAAGGTGCTACTTGGCCAAAGTCTCTTTTTTCTTTCCCTTACTCTCTTTTTTTAATCTTAGCATCTCAGAATGAAGCCGAATGGAAAATAAATTGCTTACGAGAAAAAAAGAGTTGCGAGCGGTTTTAATAAAGATTCTAGTAACTTTGAGAGAGTGTCAACAAAGACTTATTGCTTCTCTGGCACAGAGCAGGAGAACCGCCTATCTCCTCTTCAGATCTGGCTCCAGAGCCATCACGCCCTCTCCCCTCCAAGAGCAGGGATCCTAAATGTTCACGTACACTGCTATTTACGTATGCCTGCCATCTTGTTCACAACCACATCCACTGTTTCTTGTAGGTTCTGTGTGTGTGCACACACGTGTTACATGGTAACAAGATAATGCACCACGTCTAGGCTCCCCATGTTATTCCTATTAAATGATGACACGGCGATGTTGGTGGCCCGTAGTTCTCCATTTTCTATTAACCGCCCTGCCCAAGTAAACTGTTTTCTGATCTCTCCTAGATGGAAATCTTGTATGAACGTGGAAGCCATTAGCAGAGTAATTGCTGTCTGTTACCATGACAACCAGCCGCTGCAGTCACCTGCCGGAAGTGCTGCCAGACTGCACCAGCTCGGCTGCGCCCGTGGTGAAGACCGTGGACGACTGTGGCAGCCTCGTGAATGGGCAGCCGCAGTATGTCATGCAAGTTTCGGCCAAGGACGGGCAGCTGCTGTCAACAGTAGTGCGGACTCTTGCCACCCAGAGGTAGTACCGCTATTAAATAAATGAATCTGTAACAGAGCCGGAGCACTCTTTGTCAGATGCAGGATGCTAAAAGGAATGTAAACAGTCCTCAGGGCTTTGTGTCAGGTGAGAGGAGGTGCTGAGGGAAGAAAAAACTATACAAGTTCTCTGATCAGCGTTTCTATAGCAATGGGGTGTAACGCTAAAATCCACACTCCTGAGTTCTCCACTTAAAACACTTGCAGAGAGCCAGGCAGGGAAGGATCCCACAGGACACAGGATGGCTTTCTTTACCTGTGTTATTTGGACAATGCTATGGTAAATTACACTCTCTGTCGCCATGTGCTAACAAAGGTAGCTCTTTGTTAGAAAGGAGGGAAGGAGGCACCTGAATTCCAGTGACAAAGCCAAAGTGATTAGACTTGTGGGCAAAACTTCTGAAGTGACCTTCCTAGTGCTTGTGCTAATCAGCACCGCCTGGTGGGAGCACTATTCCTGGGTGAGTCGCTTCTGTGGTATGTCCCCACTCGGGAGTGGGGGCACTTCTCTTGCCCCCTCCTTTGCGCCCCATGGGCCCTTCACCCCTGATCCTTCACAGCATACCGTGCCTGCCCCCACAGCTTGTCTCCCTTGGATGATGAAACAAAACAAGGTCGTGGGCTCTGAGCAGCCCCGAGATGGCTTATCCAGGCCAGCACTTGGTCCCTGGAGCTCTCCCCTTGTTTGGTGGCAGACTGAGAGCCATGGGCTGTCCGGCCAATACATGCTCCTTGGCTTCTCCGGCTTTCTTGCAGAATAGTTACGTGCAACTTTGATCTAATAATGTAAGATGCCTGTCAACACTGGACCTGCCCTAAGATGCCGGCACCGCCACTCCTGATTCTGGAAGGTTGGGCCAGTAACTCACATGTTGACTGCTTATCTTTGTCTGAGGAACGCAACCAAGCCCTACAGTAGAGATACAGGCCCACATGCAACTGCAGCAGGACTGTGGGTAGCACCACAGCGTTTTCCGTTACCCCAGCCTGGACACAGAAGCCACCAGACACAGACTTACACACTCATGCATCTTGTAAACATTCCCCACACACCGCCCTCTGCCAATCTGTGCAGCTAGCAAAGGGATAAAGTAGAAGAAAGTCAATATATATGTTCCCACCTCTTGGAAAGCTTCTAACAATTGGTTTAGGACTCAGAATATGATGAGGCAATGAGCACCATTGCTCACCTGCTAACTGAGACAGATGACCGGGTGTACCCTGAGGCCTTCAGACACCTTGTTTAATCAGAAGAATGGGCTTGACTTAGACCTATGAGCCAGTTGTGTGAGTGTGTGTGTGTGTGTGTGTGTCTGTCTGTCTGTCTGTGTGCGTGCGCGCAGGCGCACAGATCAGGCATTTTCACGTGTCCTACCAGGTGCTCAGGTAAACCAGACGATTTTCGACTTTCATGTGCATTTGGCTCAGTGGGAATGAAGGAGGCCAGGAATAGTCAGAGACAAAGTCAACTCTACTCCTTAAACTTTCTTCTCTCAGCCCTGAGCATGAGTGGATCCCACTTCCGGGCAAGTGGGAAGATGTTTTTCCTCTTTGAAACCTTCACTTGTTCCCAGGATCATCCCAGAAAGGTCTTTGGGAAACAGCAGTTACTTCCATGGCCATTTCCATTTGGACCAAAGATGGTGTCAAAGAGAGGGATGGGTCTAGGTTGGGTGAGGACCGGTGCAGAGGCTGTTCTTCGGGTTGGCACATACAGTGATAACATAGTTTAAAACCTAATGCCCAGTAAAGAAAAATATGAGAAGCAATATAAGAAGATGTCGGTCAGAAAGGAATGGTCCTCTCACAAAGACACAGTGTGCACTGGGAGGTGAGGCCATGTCAGTTTGAGCCCTCTATCGGCCACTAACTTCCCTGATGAGGGCCGTGTCATTGGACTTTTCCTGACCTGAGTTTTTCTGCGAGCGGAAATAGTTACCACTAACTACGCATGTACTACAGGCTGGTCCCTATTCTAAGCTTCTGATTTGAACTGTCACTTCTCCTCCCAGTCACACAAGAGGAAGACACCATTCATGCAGCCGCTCTGGAAAACAGTGTGGAGGTTCTTCAAAAAATTAAAAATAGATCTACCCTATGACCCAGCAATAGCATTGCTAGGAATTTACCCAAGGGATACAGGAGTGCTGATGCACAGGGGCACTTGTACCCCAATGTTGATAGCAGCACTCTCAACAATAGCCAAATTATGGAAAGAGCCTAAATGTCCATCAACTGATGAATGGATAAAGAAATTATAGTTAATATACACAATGGAATACTACTTGGCAATGAGAAAGAATGAACTATGGCGTTTTGTAGCAACGTGGATGGAACTGAAGAGTGTGATGCTAAGTGAAATAAGCCATACAGAGAAAGACAGATACCATATGTTTTCACTCTTATGTGGATCCCGAGAACCTTAACAGAAGACCATGGGGGAGGGGAAGGAAAAAAAGAAGTTAGAGAGGGAGGGAGCCAAACCATAAGAGACTCTTAAAAACTGAGAACAATCTGAAGGTTGATGGGGGGTGGGAGGGAGGGGAAGGTGTCTGATGGGTATTGAGGAGGGCACCTGTTGGGATGAGCACTGGGTATGGAAACCAACTTGACAATAAATTTCATATTAAAAAAAAAAAAAAAAAAAGAGGAAGGCACCATTCTTTGTGCCTGTCTTAGAGATGAGGAAACTAACATACAGAGACATGACATTAATCGCGCCAAATTAGCCAGTGTGGGTAGGCACCAGAGCTGGGGTTCAGGCCCAGGCACCACTCCAGAACCTGCCTCAGGAACCACCACACCGTATGCCTTCAAGAAATGCGCAGGGCTGGTTTTTCTAAATTCATGGCAGAGCTCTAGACTCAGGCCACCTCTGTGGGACACACCCATTACTTGCGTTGAGCTTAGTATCCTTAGCATCCTAGGAAAGCTCAAAGGATCACCTGCCACTCAGCTCACGGCTCTGGCTCAGACCTCAGTTCTGTGCAACAGCTTGAGGGCTGGCTGCCAGTTAATTTCCCACCCCTCATTCTCCCACCCTTACGGAAGGAGAAAGGAAAAGAACCCGTGAGTTTTTCCAAGTGTCCTGGCTTGATTCAAAAGACGAAGTTTGCCTGGAAACTACAGTTGGTGTCTTTTCAAAACAATTTCTGTTTTTAAGGGTGAGGAGTAGTTTTTATTTTTCGATCGGGAGTCTGCCTGAACAACATCCACGTCCAAGACAAAAATAACACACTGCTCGCTTTCACCCACTTTTGGCCCCGGGACATCCCCTGCTTCTTTATATTGGCGAAGGGAGATGCCCAAGGATCCCCACCACCCCCCCCCCCCCATGTACACAGAGCATACATCTAGGGTTTGAAAGCAAGTGTCTGTTGGAGCAGCTGCCACTGGGGAGGGTCTGAGAGATGCAGAGCCAGAGGACCATCCTCTTGGTGATGGTCTCCAGCCTGGTGACCAGCAGGCCCCCTCCTTCTCTTGCAGCCCCTTCAATGACCGGCCGATGTGCAGAATCTGCCACGAGGGCAGCAGCCAAGAGGACTTGCTCTCTCCCTGCGAATGCACAGGGACCTTGGGGACAATTCATCGGAGCTGCCTGGAGCACTGGCTGTCATCCTCAAACACCAGCTACTGTGAACTCTGCCACTTCAAGTTTGCAGTCGAGCGCAAACCCAGGCCGTTAGTGGAGGTCAGTAATTGGGGCACGTCCTGAAAACTTAGCTCTAATGAGCAAATGATGTCTGCTTTGATGCCCAGATCACAAACCCCACGCAGCTCAATGAAGCACAGCGGGAGCAATGTGTAAGTGTGTGTGTGCGTGTGCATGTGTGTGCGTGACACAGACAGAAACGGCTCACGAGCTCACTCTGGAGCCGACAGTAGAAAAGTGATCTCCATGAAGTGGAGACAGGAGATGGGAAAGCAGTGTGAGGAGAAAGGGGAAGTTTATAAAGTTGCTGTCCATTTTCCCATTCCTGAGAAGTGAGACAATACTTTCGCTTTGCATACCCTCTGCCCCAGTTGAAGCAACAGATACGTGGGCATTTGGCTTGCGTACTCTGCGAGGTCTCTGTGAAAAAATATAGCTGCATAGTACAATGGATACAGACCCAGACTTCCTAGATTTGAGTAGTGCCATGACCTTAGGTAAGTAACTTTACCTCTTGAAATTACTATGTGGATTACATGAATTAAGATTTCTAAAGCACTTAGAAGAATACCAAGTACATATCCAAGTTCTTGAATAAAAAAAAAATCTCTTAGGAAATTATACACAAGCTTTTTTCAGTTAATAACCTAATATTGGAATCTCTTTTCTTAAAAGGAAGGCATTTCAACCCAGCTATTAAAATGGCAGGACACTCTTTCATATTTTAGGAGCCACACATTTCTACATTAGACCAAGGGTCTGGTCTATGCATTAGCTAGGGGAAGTGGAAAATATCACTAGACTATTTTGCCCTCTCTCCTACCCTCAATGTCTATTAGACAGTTAAAAATTGGATGTTAGCAATAATAACTATTCTAATATATTATGAGCTGGAGCTAATTGAGAGAGACCAAGATCAAGATTATGTGCCTATAATCCAGACCCGCTGATAACCCACTCTTTATTTCAGCAGCTGACCCAGCGAAACTTGGGCATTAAGCTAGAGCTAGAAATCAAGATGCCCTTCTCAGAGACTATTTAAAACAGTATGTTAGCGCCTCAGCACTTACGGCTCTGGAGAACTCTGTATGTACATGCTCTTGGGTTTGACCTTGAGAATTTAATCAGGACCTGTAACTGGGGCCTGTTTTAGCAATGACTTACTTGCCAAATGGCGTAAAATTTATTGGACTTGCCTCAATTCACCCTATGCTTTAAGACTCTGGATCAAGTGACCTCTTAATTTAGCAGCCTTGCTGCTTGACATCCACTCTCAGAAATTCATATTTGTAGAGTGCCTGTCAGGGATCTGGCCCCATGCCACGTTCACTGGGATTTACATTCCAGAACTTCTCTGCAGAAGGTGCACGGGGAGGTACACAATTAAATAATAAACAAGGGAGGTGGAAGATTTCTCAAGCCTGAAGGCAAAAGTTAAAAAAGAAGCCTACTTCTCCTTTCCAGAAACTTTCTGGAACCTCCCCAAGTTGGTACTGCAGCTTCTCCAGGGAAGCTAACTTCCCAGAGTTAAAAACCAAAAACAAAAAAAACCCAAACAAACAAACAAAAAACAACTCTGCTTTAAAAGGGCTGTGCATCCAGTGGTCTTGACTGGTCTCTCCCCAGTAAAGAAGACTCTTATTTTCACTTGGTAAAAACCCCAGTGTGTGTATGTGTGTGTGTATGTGTGTGTGTGCACACGTGTGCATTTCACATGCACACATCTTGGTTTTTCTCAGCTAAATTGCCTGCATCGAATCACCCAGTGAACCCCTTCCATCTCAGAGACAGAAATATGTACCTATACACAAAGGTTCTTCAAAGTGGCCTATGCTTGGCCACAGACTCTGGGATCTTAGGCAACTGTCATTAAACAAGGAAACGGGGCAAATGACCTTGAGAATGTGTGAGGTGCTCTGTAAGATTTAGGGCCATGCCTACAAAAACTTCACCCAAACGGTCACCAGTGGTGAAATTTTCATTGCACAAATGGAATGTGACATTTTTCAGAGTTAATGATGATTGAACAAGTTGAAAGTGAAAGGCAAACCTTCTCAAGCCGGGGGAGGCTGGCCGTTTGATCATCCCATGGCGAAATGAACTTGCTGTTTGACCACAAGCAATAAAAAGAAGTTGTCTTTGGTTTCTCAGCTGGAGGACAAATGAGAACCAGGTGCAGGCATAGTTTTAAACAAATGACATTACTAATTGACTTTTCCTCTCTTACCAAAGGGCAGGCTTATCCACACTGAGCTTTGCTTAATATTTTTGTCTCGAGATAACCATGAATTTTTTTTTCTGGAAAATCAGCAAAACCTGCCTATTGGGGTTAAGCATTCGGAGTAGCTTTACTTTATTTCTTGTTTGCACTCTTCCAATTGCGTTAATCATCACGTACCAGTTGGATCTGCCTTCTCATTAAGGCACGAAAATTCTATAACAGTGAATTTCAAAATCAACATAATAATAACAGCTTCTTGTTTGCTAGAGGAAGTGGTTGAAAAAGTCATTTATAAAAGTTATTTGTCAGCACCCAGGGGTTAGCAGTGGTCAGAATCACTGTCACACCTCAGACTCTCACACTCTTCCATAAACTCCCCCAGTCCTTCCTTCAAAGTAAACCTCATCCTCCATATCTCCCCATCCGTGGGACACTGCCCCATCCATTCCTTTCCTGCACTCTCCGCACCCAGCAGCTGGATGTTCATTTGTAACCGATCAGAAACCCAGGGTTTTTGTCTACGAGTTTCTACCCATCATGGCCAAAATCAATGGACTGGTTCTCATTAGCACCTCCAAAGTGGGTATCACCTCCCCTTTTAGCCACTGTCCATCTGTGTGGCATGCCTCAGTTTCTCAGAGCTGCAGGACAATGAACTGGGGGCTCTCCATTATATCCTTGGTGTCTATGAATACATTCAAAAGCTATATCCCACACTTAAAAATGAGAGCATTTCATGGTACTTGATTTATAACTCAATAAGGTGACTCTGTGTGTGCCCATCTACTAACCTTCCTATCTCCATGGCCAGACCAAATCATTTAGTCTCCTCTGGTAAAATCACTGCCAATTTTATATCCTAATTTTTTTTTTCCTGCTAAGTAAGCCAGTATAACAAGAGAACTACACTGTGATCATCTGGTTTATTTGGATATGGGTGAATTTCCTCCAGTCCAGCTTATGTAAATCTCTTCAGGTCTGTGTCAATCAGCCAAAGCTTGAAAGGGAAGCGTTCAAACTGCACGTAGCAAAAAGGAAGAGCAGATAAGACACATTTCACACCTCCACACCTAGTACTTCTGTCTTATAAAGGCTACGTATTTTTCATTGATGATGGAAATTTTACCCAGTGGCAATTTGTCAGATAAAGTATCCCCAAGAATAATGACCTGGTAGAAGGCAGTAAATAGACATCCACTAACCATAAAAGGATTCACTGAATGACCAGCCTGGGTGGTTTTATGGGCTCCTTCCTGCTCATTTTTAGTTTTCCTCATTTCTCTCTGTAAATTGAACTCTGATGCCATTCTTTTATAACAAAGGGAAGAATACAGAAACCCAATAAAAGTACCATGATGCTTTCCCAAAAACGTGTGCCTTGACTCCCGACTACCACTGTGATTGTGTATCTGATTGAGCAGTTTGCCAAGGAAACCCATCTTATTACATGCAAACAGCATGCTTGCAACATGAGTTTCCACTGATGGGAGTATCTGGTACTGGGCTTTCCTGAGACATGTATCCATAACACCCACGCTTTCCCAGGGGACTTATGAATTAATAGATCAGCTCAGCAACGTCCTGATTAAAATGAAATAGCCAGGAAATGGTGCAAATCTGGGGGGTGCGGCGGGGGGGGGGGGTGGGGAGGCTTTCTGTGCTCTGATCTTCCTCTGATCAAGGAGACATGGTGATTTTTCACAGAGGGAGTGATTAGGTTTCCATACTTCTAGTTCCTTTACACAGACCCAGCTGATTGATAAGAACTGTATGAACAATTTAAAAGCTGTTCCCTGTGACTCAGAGGGTTAGCTACAATGAGACCGATAATGTTTTCACACAGATCAGTTACTCAGAACAGTGGGATGTAAAGCTAGGGAGAGGAGGATTAAGGGGTTTTTTTTTTTTTTACCATATATATACACACACACACACACACACACACACACACACACACACACATTTAAGTCATTCGAGGAAAATGCTTCTAAAGAGTGCCCTGGATTCAGTATAATCTCCAGCTACACAGCAGGAAGCAGAGTTGGACTGCTGGGGAGAAACCACTTTGTACCTTGGCATTTGCTGTTTAACTAGATTTAAGACTTCCCTCAAACCCTCTGAATATGTATGTATCAGACTTAGGCAGTGACATTGCTTGGCAATTTTCGATACATCTATGTATTGAATGGATGAGCTTTTGGTTTCTGAGTGTTCATATTCATTAGCAAACCTTTTTAGCATCAGGGTAATTAGGGAATGACACCATAGGAGATATAAAGGGATTAAAGGCGCTTCCCAGGCACGCGTACGACCTAATCCATCCCTTGAATGCTCCCCTCTTCATGCCAATTCGTGAGCGCAGCCCGGTAAGGGAGGTGGCTGGACCATGATCGCTATACGTGATAGGCAGTCAGGAGGTGTCTGCTCATTAAATAAATGCAAGAACGGAGAACCTCCCCTCCCCCCACTTGCAAACTTTTTTCATACTTTCGGCCTATGGTTGTAAATCAAAGAAAGTGACACCACGTCTTTACACAGCAGGACAAGATCTTACACAAGACACGCTAGTGACACAGCTTTGAGCTACAGGGCACGTGAGAAGATTCTGACCAATCCTGGCTCCTGCTCAGTCGTTGGTCCTAAATCGGGTTTTGAGGAAGGACAGGCAATTGCAGCCCTGTGTGCATGGTGACCAGGTGGCCAGCGAGGGGAGAACATGCACTCCAGGACTCAGCAGGAGAGTGCTGGCCCAAGTTAGAAAGGGTCGGGAGTAGGGTGGATCAGGTGAATGGGAAAAATTCAGGCTTGGGGAGAAAAGCCCATATTGGCCCTTGGATAGAGGAAGACATAGATTTACCATGGTTGCATTAGGTCACAATCCCTCGGCGAGGAAGAAGTGAGCCAGTCTCATGCACTGCTCTCAGACTTCTCTCTCCTACTCTGTGTCCTGTTCTGGAGGGACAAAATGGATGACAAGGTCATATGCTGGCATCTGTAAAGTGGGAGGGAAGGACTTCGGTTGAAACCACAGAAGTTCCCACTTCTTTTTTTTGTTTTTTTAAGTGTATTCATTTTGAGGGGCGCCTGGGTGGCTCAGTTGGTTAAGTGTCTGACTTCAGCTCAGGTCATGATCTCACCGTTCATGAGTTCGAGCCCCGTCTCAGGCTCTGTGCTGACAGCTCAGAGCCTAGAGCCTGCTTCAGATTCTGTGTCTCCCTCTGTCTCTGCCCCTCCCTGGCTCACACCCTGTCTCTGTCTTCCAAAAATAAATAAATGTTAAAAAAAAAAAAATTAGAATGGAGACTGCTTTAAAAAAAAAAAGTTTATTCATTTTGAGAGAGACAGCAAGAACGAGTAGGGGAGAGCCAGAAAGAGAGGGAGAGAGAGAACCCCAAGCAAGCTCCACACTGTCAGGTGCCTGGAGCTTGAACTCACTGTGAGATCATGACCTGAGCTGAAACCCAGAGTCAGACGCTTAACTGACTGAGCCACCCAGGTGCCCCAAGAAGTTCCCACTTCTCACACTCACTCCCAGGCTGATGCCACCACCTGAGCTCAGGACAGGTGAGCGTGGGTTCCCCCTGCTCTGCCCCCCAGCTTACTGGGCCCCTCCTAATGTGCGGCAACTCTCTCAACCGCTCCAGATGAGGCTAAGGCCTCACAAAGCAGAGGAAGGACCCATAGCATGAAAGACAAGGAAGTATCCGTTACCAGAAAGGGGACTGTGTTGAGGAACCTGTGTATATGTTGTGGACAACAGAGCGGAGGCCCTCCCACTGAGAAATCCATGCCAGTGACCTTGCCAAGCGGGGCTTAATGTCCCGTCTCTGTAACCCATGTTGGGCTGGCCACTCATGATGTGCAGGGAGACCTTGGACAAGTCATGGCTCGTCTTTATGCCTTAGCTTCCTCCCCAGCCAAGAAAAGCAGAGCTCACACACTGGCTTGCTCAGGTGTGCTGTCAATCAACACTTTTTTTTTTTTAAAGAATCTTTTTGGGGTTTATTTATATAAAGAGAGACAGAAACAGCATGATCGGGGGAGGGGCAGAGAGGCAGAAGAGAGAGAATCCCAAGTAGGCTCTACGCCAGGAGCACAGAGCCCCATGTGGGGACTGAACCCACAAAACCGCGAGACCATGACCCGAGCCAAAACCGAGTCTTGCTTAACCGCCTGAGCCACCCAGGGGCTCTTACACCTTTTTTATAAAGGAATTTGAATATCCCTAGATCTGATGAGTGATTGCAGTTCACCCGGGCCTTACCTCTTGCTCGTACCCACCCGGCCCTCTTCGCCCCCCTGCATTATCTGCCTGCCATTTACCTTTGATTGCGAAACTGGGTGATTTCTCCCACCTTTAAGAGTTTCCTGTGTGCATTTTTTTCTACCAGCATCTTTCTTTCTGGGTAGTAGAGACCGACCCCAAGGATATCCCTTCTGTTGTGCCCACATTATAAGTGAGCTGAAGTGGCTGGTTCAGAATCACACGGCAAATGAACCACGGAGAGACGGTGTACCAGCCTGGGAGGGGTCAGGATAACAACAGTTCAGATACCTTACCCCTGCAGCCACCGTTAGCAGTGGCCAGGCGCTTCCTTAACCAGTCTCTGGATGGGCCACCAGCCTGCACACAGGCTTGGGACACCATCTCTGGTGCCAGCAGTTGAGATGACATCCCAGATGACCTCAGCCTGAAATCCTCCACCTTGTGGCTGTTCGGTCTTGAACTTTCCTCTTGGTGTCGGTGGCTAATTTGGCAGTTGCTTCTTTACTTAAAGCTTAGTTACAAAGAAGCTGTTTTAAGGTAGCTATTAAATTCACAGCTTGCTTCATTAGAAATCACTTCATTAAAAAAGCAAGCCAACCGAAGTGTTCACATGGCCGTGCCAGATGGAAGTGAGCTAAGTGCTTGGTGCCTGTGTTTTCAGCCCATCCACTGCTGGTACAGGATTAATTTGGAGGGAAAATCCAGCACCATGCATAAAAAGAATTACATGACCAGATTCTATTATTTTAAATTGTACTGATCCTCGCGGCGAACTCGGTTTGAAATACAAACTAGCATCCGTGTTCACAAGAGGACCTCTGTCGGTCCAGCCCTGCTCCCTTGCACTGGCTCACTGAGGACCTCGAGAAGCCGAGACAGAAAGAGGCAAAACACCAAGAGTTGCTTCGCCCAACTTTTTAGTTTTAATTCTGTGTTTTTAAAAAAAAAATCCAAAGGAGGACAAAGAATAACGTGTCAAACAGGAGTGTCTCCACCACCTAGAGTTAACAAACCTTAGCGTTTTGAGAGCAACACACCTTTCGAAGGAACAGCTTCTTTGGGGGGGGGGGGGGGAGGTGCAGAGAGAAAATGTCTTCACCAATTCCCCCTTAGGCGTTCTCAAACACAGGAGAAAAAGGAGCCAGGTTTCCCTTAAACACATCTGGGCCAAGAATAAGAGGAAGTAAACAAAAGGAGACTGATAAGCCCGTGAGATTCTGGACCCTTTTAGCTAACTCCAAACGTGAGAACAACTAGCCCAGCCAGCGTTGGCCACTGAGAGGTCCGCTTCTTTCAAAGGCACACGATTAGAAGTTATTCCATGGGAGTTCAGAGTGGTGGTGGGTGGAGGTGAAAATGTCCCGGGGCAGCCGGCAGGAGAGCTGCGTAAAGGGGAGTCTGAGAGAGGAGCAACGAGATGTCACTGAATGACTAAAGCTGGTGGTAATCATCTCGCCCTAAGGTCTGCCAAATGGCTGCCAAAATAACAAGGCGCATTTAGCTCCCGGGCGGGAGTAAGAGGCACCAGCTTGAACGGACAGGAGACATTGATTGCGTACCCCCTGGCCCAGGTTTCAGATGCAGAGTTAGATTATATGCACACAGCCCCCCTGCCGAGGGCTCCTGCCAGCCCCTGCTCTGGTCTCTTCAGTTTTAAGTGTCAATAACTCCAAAGAAAGAATACGCATTATTAAACAAATAATGGTGTGAAATATCGCAAGTGGTACATGATTATAGTTAAATGCTGCCTGATGGACAATTGTACTCGAATGAGCAAAGTGGAAAAGGGTCTTCTGTTAGGAAGTGGGAGATGAGTGGCTGTTCATTCAGAGTGATAGCCTGCTCTCTGCCTGTTGTCACCAAAAACTTTGTTTTTTTCAGAATAGGCACAGATCTTGACGTGACACCCAAATACAGGGGCATTAATTGATTTCACTTTGAGTCCACCTGTTTCTGTCCCGACGGTGTTCACCTCCCAGAGTTTTCTTCTTATTAAATTATTTCCCCTTTTTTAAGGGAAAGGGAACTATGCTATGCCATAACGTTTCTATACCCATCTTATTTCCAAGTCCACATCGTATAAAGATACGATCCCTGTAACAGATAATAACCCATTTTGTAGGTAAAGAAACTGAGACTCTGAGATGTTAGGTCCCTCTTAGGAGATCTTTTTTTTTTCTGTAATGTTTATTTATTTTTGAGAAAGAGAGACAGAGTACAAGCAGGCAAGGGGCAGAGACAGAGGGAGACACAGCATCTGAAGCAGGCTCCAGGCTCTGAGCTGTCAGCACAGAGCCCGACGCAGGGCTCGAACGCACAAACCAGGAGATCATGACCTGAGCCGAAGTCAGACACTTAACCAATTGAGCCACCCAGGTACCCCTCCCGCATCAGAGATCTTAAACACTCTCAGCCACAGGGCCAGTAAGTGGAGAAGGCAGAAGAATCTAGATCTCCACAGCCCCTCATCTGTGCTGTCCCCACCATGCCTGGATTCTTCTGTCTCAGCTGGAAAAGTACTCCCTCTCACTTGTTCGTTGACATGCATATGCACAAGCACACACAGAGCCAAGGGCTTCTTCCCAATTGCCAGCCTTTCTAAGAGACTAACTGTATGGATGATTAAAGCTGTGATCTCCTCTTGACACTGAATTTGTCTATTAAACCTAAAGCGGTTACAGGGTGGGAAGGATGAACACAGGATTTTTAAGGCAGTCAACCTTCCCTGAACAATGGTGGGTGCGTGTCATTTTGCATTTGTGCAGACCCATAAAATGAACAATACTAAGAATGAACCCTAATGTAAAGGACGACTCTAGGCCATAACGGTGTGTCCATGTAGGTTACTGACTGTAACAAATGCACCACTCAGGTGGGGATGCTGATAATGGGGGAGGCTGTGCATGTTGGGAGGGCAGGAGGCATACGGGAACTCAATTTTGCTATGAACCTAAAATTGCCCTAAAAAATAAAGTCTATTAAAAACACACACACAGGGGCGCCTGGGTGGCTCGGTCAGTTAAGCCTCCGACTTTGGCTCAGGTCATGATCTAACAGTTCATGGGTTCAAGCGCTACGTTGGGCTCTGTGCTGTCAGCTCAGAGCCTGGAGCCTGCTTCAGATTCTGTGTCTCCCCCTCTCTCTGTACCCTTCCCCCACTTGCGCTCTCTCTCAAAAATAAATAAATATTTTTAAAAATATTTTAAAGCAAAACCAAGCAGAAGAACAGACTTGGGCTGGTTCTGATTGAGAGCCGGGATTGTGGAATAGCATTCCTTCTTTGTGCCTCTTTCTGCCCTAGTCTGATGTAGTCTAAGCTCTTAGGTACAGCAACCCGTTAGGAGCTAGAAAAGTTTCTTCTTTTCCAAGGACTTCACACCCCTCCTTTGTTTCTTCTCATCTGCTTACTCCTTTTCAACATTTGAGTCTTCGTGTTACTGAGTTATTATGTCACCAATTTCTTCTGAGATTTCTCCTAAGAGAGATGTCATTAGAAAGCCCGGTGAACACAATATTGTTCACCTTTTCCCTCCTTTTATGAACAGTTGTGAAGGTTAATCACTCATAATGTTGTCGCCCACATTTGTGAGATAAATGTCTTTAAAGACTGTCATCTAGATCTTTCGGGTTGGCAAAACTGGTTTTGCAACTCATGGAGGAAAACCCCGGCTTTTCTCTTGAATTATTTGTATAATTGCCTCAATTCTTTGCTTCCCTTCCCTGACAGGTGCTGCAGATTTGGGGAAAGAGAAGAAAGACCCTGTCAGGTCCTGTAGCTTGGCTTCCTTCCTTTATTTTTCACTAACTGTGTATTTCTCTGCCTCATCAACAGCCTGCCTGTATGCTTCAGATAGGACCCTGTGATATTGCCTGATAAAACTTTTCTTTGCAATCCATTATTACAGAGTTGGATAGATTTACACTGCGACGGATATGTGAGAGGAAAGTTAGCACTGTATATGCATAATGTGAAGGAGAGAGAAAACTCTACTGAAGCTTTCAGTTTACTGAAAAATGGGTTTAATTCTTAGATGTGCCATTTATGAAAATGTGTAAGATGTGTTTGTGAAGAGTGAGCTCAGATTAAAAGAAGGAAAGGAGGTGCGCCTGAGTGGCTCAGTTGGTTAAGAGTCCGACTCTTGGTTTCAGCTCAGGTTATGATCTCACAGTTGGTGCGTTCGAGCCCAGCATCGGGTTCTGTGCTGACAGCGCGGAGCCTGCTTGGGATTCTCTCTCTCTCTCCCCTGCTTGCTCTGTATCTCTCTCTCTCAAAGAAATAAACTTTAAAAAGAAGAAAAGGAAATATTTTCTACTCATCACTTGATCATTACTTCACTTCCAGCAACACTATTAGAAACGGGAAGCTGGAATAAATGGCAAGGTTCAAAATCTTTTGGGGCTTGGAGGAAAATATAGGCTAATATAGTATATATAATATGCTGGCAGGTGGTTGCAGCAGGAATGTTATAAAATAGAATTTATAGGCATTTAAGAACTTCTATCTGGGAAGAATCAGTAAAAGCAGAAATTGCGAGACAAAGAGGAAATAACCACCATCCTAGAAAATCATGCCACCCTTCCTATTTTCCTACTTGCAAAGACTTCATCTTTGCATGAAAAGTAGGAGATACCAGGAGGAAAGGCATGAGAGATGGGAGAATAAAAGCATTCTAATGTCCTTCTAAACACTGACGTATCTGCTTTAAAATCTATGACTCTCATGTTGAAACCCAGAAGTCGTGCATTCACCAAAATAAACACATTTTCAGCTGTTGGGAAAACATCCCTGACAGATACCTATCTGAAAAATAACCCAATTAGGTGAAGATGTGGCATGGCGAAAGGAAATGCCTACAAACGAAAATCCGCACGGGATGGTAAGATTCTTGAGGGGAATCTATAAGACACTTCAAATTATTTTTTACCCAGGGAATTTTCCAGGTCTCAGACTTTTTAAGCAGCTTTAATGAGATGTAATTCATATACCATACAGTTCATCCATTTAAAGTGTACCATTTGGTGACAGGGTATTCTACTGAACTATTTTATGTCTCCATGGATTTGCCTATTCTGGGAATTTCCTAGAAATGGAACCCTACAGTATGTGGTCCTCTGTGATTGGCTTCCTTCACTTAGCATAACATTTGCAAGGTCTAGTCTCAGACTTTATAGAAAATGTATCTTAACCGTCCTTGCTATTATTTTATGTATTTTTAATTCTCTCCTGATATCCTCCTTAATATACGATTCCTACTCGTTATCATTGACTAGTGCTTACCCTGCACCCCTGTTCTAGGAGCCTAGTGCTCTATTTGCGGGGGGCCCTAGGTGGCTCGGTCAGTTCAGCATCTGACTCTTGATTTTGCTTCAGGTCACAATCCCAGGGTTGGGGGATAGAACCTCGCATTGGGCTCCATGGTGAGCATGGAGACCGCTTAAGGTTCTCTCTCTCTCTCTCTCTCTCCACTGCCCCTTTCTTCCACTCACTCTCTGAAATAAGATAAAATAAAATAAAATATTAATGTTCTCTTTGTGTATACAGCCATTTTAGGAAGGAGGAAAAAAAGGGCAGATTGACACAGATGTCAATAGTCCTTTTTCCTCTTGAAGTTTTGCCTTTTCCCCATAACAGTCTATGAGCTGAAACGCTATTCGTTTTTTAATCTTTTATTGTATGGAAATCATATGGCACATTGACTTTTTTTACATTGTCTGAATTTTTTCCATCTTTGCTCAATATAAATCCTTTTCTTCCTTTAAGCCCATTAACTTAATTTGGTCGCTTTCATGATTCTGCTGCCCTGCAACTATACAATTAATTTTTTAAATATCACATTTTGTGCCCTAGGGCAATTTTTTTAAACCAGTGTCTAAGGAAAAATTACGGCTTCTCAGAAGCCAGTCAAATCCTACTGCCCACATTCTTAAATTTTTCAAAGCTCAGAAAGTTGAACTGGACCCAAGCAGTGTCTCAAGACAATTTAAGGAAATGCTCTGGAATAGCATTTCTTACCCTCAGATATGTTTGAGAATTTGATAAAAGCTTGGACTGTCTCCTCTGAAATGCACAGATGTCTAGTGCTCAAATAACAGTCTCAAAGCGGGGGTCACAGGTTTTCCAAAGCCCTGCGCCCTGGTCAAAGACCCTTGATCTGAAAAGACAGTTACATAAACTGCAAAGGAACATGTAGGGTTTCCCAAAGTGTCTCCCACACCCTTAAAATGTTGTGTGTGTTTTATTTTTATTAATGTTTATTTATTTTTGAGAGAGAAACAGAGCACAAATGGGGGAAGGGCAGAGACAGAGAGGGAGACACAGAATCCAAAACAGGCTCCAGGCTGAGAGGTGTCAGCACAGAGCCCGACATGGGGCTCGAACTCAGGAACGGTGAGATCATGGCCTGCACCAAGGTCAGATGCCCAACCAACTGAGCCACCCAGGCACCCCACCCGTAAAATGTTTTAAGCAAGAAAAGTAAGTGAAATTTCTCAACACTTGGCTGCAAACTCCCTCTTCCATGAGGAGGCTGCTTTATAATTGTGTGGGTGCCCCAAGAGTGGATATGATTTGCTGGTCTGGAGGGGGAGAGCCAGTGATTCAGTTATGCATATATACAGGACTGAGCTAGTTATTAACTCAGGCTCTTCCATGGTTGGCTTGGTTCTGCATAGGGACATACTGGGGGCACATGTCTCAGGATCACTCAAGCTAAAAATGTATGTCTCCCAGCTGGACAAGCGTTTTCCCCCAAGACAACAACTTGGTGCATCCAGCCGGACTCCTGCTTGCCCTTCCATAAATGCCAATCCTTGATGTCATGACCTTTGTCATTTGAACTGTTGCCCCTACCCCTTTAAGAATGTCTTCCCTGAAGACAGCTCTGTGAGTATTTGTAGCAAAACGGTCTATAAACATTGAACATAATCAAGAGAAGCGAAGCCAGCGAGTGGAAAACAGGGCCCTCCCCTCATATCCCACCAAGGCATATTTTTGCCTCATTATATTCAGAGCTCTGTAACCAATGAAGGAGATCCAAACAGTCCAGAGGAGTGACAAAAACAGGTGGCTGGGTTGGCCTGGACAGCCAGAGGGAGACTCTCTAATCTAGATGTGAGGAGACTCAGGAAGGACATATCTGAAATCCTGAAAATCATGAAGAGCTTAGACAATGTGCACAGGGAGTGGGCAGCACCATCTAAATTGCTTGCGTGCTACGGGGATACCTTTGAAATTTGAGGACAGGACATTTCAAACAAAAATAAAGAGGTATCAGCACATGAACTTAGGCCATTGGCTCAAAGGGAGCCCTGGGAGGTTCCAGATCCAGTCACCGCTCAGAGACATTGCACGTCAGCAAAGTCGGCTGGGCCATCCTATATAGTTGGGGTCCTTTTCGGCAGCAAAACACCGGGCTATAGGGATCGTGACTCTAAAAGTTCCTCTGTTTCCACAGCTTCACGGTTCTTCCATCCGGCAGAAATCTTCCCCTTTCTCAAAGTGCCGCTGTTCTTGCTTATTTCAGGGGCATGTGGCCCTGGTGAGACTGTGCCTTCTGTTCACAGTCCTACAGGTACCTCATGTTTCACTACAACCCCTCCACCACACTCTGCCTGGAGAGTTCTTGCACTCATATCCTCCCTCACTCCCTCGGAGGGACACCGATTTTTAAATGCGGTCCCGTTTTGACGACCTGGTTTTGAATTTGGTTTCTCTCTATTCCCTCTCTCTCTCTCTCTCACTGTTCCCAGGGATCAAGATAGAGATTTGTTATCCTTGTTCACATTATCCATCATAATCTCAGCTTTTGTTCAAGATTCCAAATGGGGCTCTTACTTGGTCCATTGTCCAGGCACCTCTTGCCCTGTGATCCTGTCCTTCTGCTGGAAGTCATTATTCGAAGCTTATGGCCCACAGCAGGCCAGAAGACAGGGTGTCAGATGCCAGCAACTGTACTGGATGCAGGGCCAGGAGCCCCAAAACAGCCTGCCTGAAACAGGGCTCAGGGACCTGGGGTGGCTGGTGGGGTCCTGTTGATAACAGACTACACAGTATGAGACCATTGCCTCCCAGAAATCATTTCTATTTTGGGCACTATGCTTGTCAATTACTAATTTCTTCTAGAAATTTCTGTTTTCTTGTCCTCTGTCCTCTCTTGATCTCGTCTCCTTTTGTCTCTGGCTTCACATTGATCACATGTGCCACAGAATCGTGCAGCATCCTCTCATATTCCGGATAAGCAGTCTCCATTTGGCTGTGATCACGTCTGCACAGGGATGATCTAAAATAATTAGAGCAAAATGATTCCCATTTTGCTTATATCTGAAGTTGCGAGTGAATATATGAAATTACGCTGCCATCTAGTCCTGCTGTGCGGCTCATCTCCTCTTTGGAAAACTTCAAACCGTTGATGTCAGCATGTGTAGCGCTTGTTTTAAATAATGCCAGCACCAAATTACAGCGTCTCAGGTACAAATATGGTATTTATGATGCATTGTAGCCCGTTAATTGGCTTATTGGCCTAAGTCCTCCAGGGACTGTCACAAATCTCCGGGGTGCCCTTGAATGTGACTTATGCTTCAGCCAAAGCACACCTGTGAATGCCAGAGCAACTGCTCTAACCGTGTGTCTGTGGCAAAAAATTACTTTACGGTGTTTGACCAGTAGAGTCAGGGTGAGTGGTCTTTATGTACGTAGGGATGGATTTCAGTTAAACTCATCCTGTTTCCACTCAAAGTGATCCTCTGAGTCAGGAGGATTTATATTCTTCTTCAGCTAATATTTATCAAGCACAAACTAAGTATTTCTGGAAGCGGGAATTTTATAACTGTGAACACGCCAGAAGAATGTTATTATGTACTAAGAGAGCTTACCTGCTGGGGAGAAAGACATGGGATAAACAAATGAATAAAAAGGTTATTTCTGATGGTGATAAAAGTTATAAAGAAAGAAACAAGTTGTTGTAAAGAGTAATGTGGTGAGAGAGTGCGTGGTGATTCGTGAAGTCCTCTCTGAAGAATGATCTTTGAGTAGAGGTGTGGCCAAGAAGGAGCTGGCCATGGGAAGGAGAGTACTAGACAGAAGAGAACCCCTGCAGAGGTCCTCATGCTTTTCTGAATCAGGAAGAAACATGGAAAAAGAAGGAGCATTGCTTGAGAGATCAAAGGAACCAGATTCCAGGTGCCTAAACTTTTCCATTGAGGACCCAATGGCAGTCTGTTGAAGTCTGTGGATCCCTTCTCTCAGATCACGTTTTTAATTACATAAAATAAAAACGTGAGTTCGAGCCCCGCGTCGGGCTCTGGGCTGACTGCTCAGAGCCTGGAGCCTGTTTCCGATTCTGTGTCTCCCTCTCTCTCTCTGCCCCTCCCCCATTCATGCTCTGTCTCTCTCTGTCCCAAAAATAAATAAACATTGAAAAAAAAAATTTTTTTTTTAAAAAAACGTAGGGATACAGGGACAACCCATTACATTATAACACAGCGATCAAAGTATTAAAAAGACAAAAGCTGGGATATAAAATCGAAGTGCTTCTTTAACACATTCTGTGGCAGATCTAATAACCAACCATGAAGGAGCAATATGTCAAGATGTCTGCAACAGTTTAATGGGATGGGAAATAGCTGTGATTTTTTTATTGATCACAAAGCCACAAGTGCTGCTCCAACCCATAAGATCTTCTGCATAACTCAGTGAGATGCCAGATTTCAATTAGAGGCTGTGAAAATCCCCCCAATCACAGATCCCATGAATCCTGTCCTTGGCCTGCTTGGGGGTCTGCGGAGCCCAGGGTACAAACACACAGGGCTTGTGGGCCGTTCAGAAGCCTTAGACTACATGCCCTGGGGAGCCGCCAGGGAATTCTAAGCAAGAGAAGTGATATGAGCTTGCTGCTGTGCAGACACTGGATTCTCGGATAACAGGAACAGGAGGGTGAGGAGGCAATTATGTGGCTCAG
Source organism: Prionailurus bengalensis (assembly GCF_016509475.1). Taxonomy (NCBI): domain Eukaryota; kingdom Metazoa; phylum Chordata; class Mammalia; order Carnivora; family Felidae; genus Prionailurus; species Prionailurus bengalensis. Next base: position 105,045,706 of record NC_057343.1, on the reverse strand, counting down.
AGGAGAGTAGTGGCTTGGAAGACTAGTGACACTGGAGAGAGAGAGAGACACGAACGAGTTCAAGATGTATTCCAGAAGAACCAACAGGACCTGCCGATTGGTTGCGTGTGGGGGGTGGGGCGTCGAGGAAGGATGGGGTCGAGGGTGTGCACCAGAGCCACCAGTATTGGTCTTGCCACGCCCAGGTCTGGGACAATGTGGGCAGGAGCTGGGTGATGGAGGTGAACCCAGTGCTCCACTGTGGACTGTGTCAAGTGTCAGGTGTTGCTTGCACAGATGAAGAGACGTTTAGGGAGCAGCGAACGCACAGCCTGAGCTCAGAAGACCATACACCCAGTCTCTAGTTGAACCTGATGTTTTGAACAGAAGTGGGAACTTGAGCCAAAGAGAGACGGTCTTGCACCACTCCCTTCGAAGCTGAACCTTCCTCACCCCTGTGAGAGGGATTTCTGTTATTTTACTGCCCCCAGAGAGGTGAAAAAACTGGATGAGGGTCACACGCATTTGGGGGAGCCAACAGGGGAAACTAGAAGCAGTCTCCTGTCTCCTCCGGCTACTTCCCCAGCCTGTAGGGGCAAACAAATTAGGATCAAGATTTCATGTAGTTATATGTGAAACTGATACTGTATAGCATTATACGTCCATTATTACACTTCAACTAAACATTTTTTAATGTTCATTTATTTTGAGAGAGAGAGAGAGTGCGTGCAGCAGGGAGGGGCAGAGAGAGAGGGAGAGAGAGAGAGAATCCCAAGCAGGTTCTGCACTGTCAGCAACATGGGACTCAATCTCACCAACCGTGAGATTATGACCTGAGCTGAAATCAAGAGTCAGATGCTTAACTGACTGAGCCACCTTAAGCACTTTTTTAATAAAAAAAATTTTGGGTAAGATTATATGTAGTGCAAAAGCGAGCTGAAAGAAAGAGCTGAAAGAACATTAGGCTGGAGATCTCAAACCCTGGCTCCTCTGCCCTGAAACCTTGAACAAGTACCTCAACATCAATGAGGCTTAATATCGTAATTCAAAATGGGAATAACAACACTAGCTGGTGTTATTAAATTCAGTGAAAGTATCTGGCACATAATAGTCACTCAGTACATATTTTTGGTTGAACCGGGGTTGTATAATTTTTAAATGGGCATCTGATATTGTCTCGTTCTCATGTAGTTCAAGGTAGTAAAAAAAAAAAAAGGGAGGGGGGGTATAAAAAAAAAGATAGTAATTGTGACTAAAACACTAGAAAGGACCTTAAATAATTTAGTGTATTTGTCATGCTATCTCATGACCTATGGAGAAATAGATGGCATTCCACAATTATTTACATCTCAGGGGAAAAAAAAGCTTGAACAGAAAATACAGGTTTTACACCTCATAGCAACAAAACAACATGTAGATATTTCTCTTGGAAACCTACAAAGAGCAAAATGTTCAGGAATACCATCTCCCGTCCAGAAGGCTGAACGCAGTGATCCTCAGGACTTGATGTCTACTCACCAACAAAAGTGTCTCCTTACCAACCAATTTCATTGGTCTAACTCATATTGTAAGATCATTTCTGGTCAGGGGTCCTGGCATCCAGATGTTTGCTCATTCATTTTCATTAAGCATCGACTGCATTCCAGCACTGTTCTTGGATTGAGGCATGCAATAATGAACAAAAATGAAGTCCCTGTCATCACGGAGTTCTCACTGAAGTAGGGAACAAAATGTAAACAAGGGAACAAACAAATAAATAAAGAGAGCATCTTTTCAGAGAGTGCCATAGCTCTGTAGAAAATAGAGCAAGGCACTGTTTATAGGTTCAGGAGTGTTTGCAGTGCTAAGTTACCCTCTGAGCTGAGACCTAAGTGATCGGAAGGAGCCAACCGTACAAGAATGTGGACAAAGCCTGCCTCCCATACAGGAACAGCCACAGGTAAAGGTTGGAAATGAAGGGGGAGAGGTGGTAGGAGACGTGGTCAGAGAGGTAGGCAGGTGTGAGGTCAGGTCTTCTTGTAGTCCTAGGTCAAGAGTACAGACACAGTTCTGACCACTGGAGAGCCTTAAGCAAAGGTTCAAAATCCTCTGACTGATGTATGTACAAGGTCTGTCTCCCCGGTTTTGGAGCTGGACTGTAGGGAAGCCAGAATGGAAGCCGGGAGGCTATTGCCTCCCAAGTAAGAGATGATCGTGGCCCGGGGATAGAGGCAGTGGACGTGGGAAGAAGTGCACAGGCGCCAGACTTATTGAAGGTGGTGCTGATAGGACTTCCTGGAGGGCTAGGCACAAGACACAAAGGAAATGGATGGCTGAGCGACTGGGTGGGTGGTGATGTCATTCACTGAGATGGAGGAGACGTGGAGAAGAGAGAGGTTGTGAAGTTAAGTACTAAATCAAGAGTTCTGTTTCGGACGGATTGAGTTGAAGTCGCCTGTTAGTCATCTAAGTGGAGATGTTGAGCAGGCTGTTGAATATGCGCATCTGGAGCTTTGGACAGAGGCCAAGGCTGGAGAAGGACATTTTAGGATCATGAGCAAATCCTCTGTGAAGTTTTCATTTGAGGCGCATTGCTGTGAGCAGTGTCAGCATCCACTGATGGACGTCCCAAACAAGCATCTCCTCAGCTCCCCGGCATCGGAATTTCTTTCTGTGAGACTTCAGCTGTCCTGGAAATTGACTGACAGACTGGAGTTCAGGGATTGAGAACACCGGTAGGAGTATGTTTCCTTGTTTTTGTTCTCTTTTGTGCCTCCATTAACTGAAATGCATGGTTTTCATGTTTCACGGTCATTTCTAAATCATGGGAAGGACCCATCACCTACCGTCTAATCACAGCACTGCCCCTTCCACTTCGCCGCTCCCCAGGCAAGCAAGACAGCTTAGTGTAAAATGAGTTGGGCTTCAAAAATAAGACCCATCCCGAGGAAGGTAAGCCCTTGGTTAATAACTCTGCCAAGTGTCATATTAACAAGAGACACTCAAGCGGATAAACCCACGTGAGACAACATTGTGAGACCATGCCTTCTTTTTCTTTTTCCTCTCCATAAATTTGTGGTGGTCCTATCAGTTGTTATCCCTTCTATCAGTTTCTCCCATTCTCGTGATGGTTTCTCATTAAGGAGATTCATGGGGAAGGCTGTAATCGATCAGAGCTATTAGCCACCAGAGTGTAATCTGGTTCTAGTACAAACTGACCTGCAGGCTGTCCTATCTACCTTGAGGATTTAAGCCGATTAACTCGGAGGCTGGGAGGCAGAATCTAATGTCCTATAGCACTGCACCCCCTTTGCCCCTACTCCCCAGGAAGGGATTTAACAATTATATCCGAACCCACAGTTACTCCACCTTGAAAGGAATCACTGGTGCCCGGCTCACCTTGGATGTACACTTACGGCCAGTGAGTGATGCTGTGTCACCGGTGGAATGATACTTTCATTCCCTCTGCTGTCTATGGCCCTACAGTGCTGGTTACCATGGGGCGGGGCGGGGGGGTTCTGTTTTGTTTAGATGGTTGGTTGAGTGGTTGGTTTTTGTCCGTATTTCCAAGAGCAGATCAATCTCCAGGTTCAGGAACGAGTTAGCGATTGGAATGAGATCGCCACAGAAAAATAGGCAGCTCAGTGCCAGGGCTTTTAATGGCGCAGTCTCCCTGCTTTACGTTTCTGATGGAAGCAGAGAACAGAAGGCCGGAAGGGTGCCCAGGTTGCCGACAGATCCCCTGGCGGCCAAGGAGGTGAGCCGGCCAGGCGAGAGATGCCAAATAAATTAGTATTCTCAAACATCGGCCACAGCTAACCCCCAAGTATAAGCAGAAGACCAATGTTAAACTAAAGCCTCTTGAAGCATGATGACGGAGGGGCGCCTGGGTGGCTCAGTCGGTTAAGCGTCCGACTTCGGCTCGGGTCAAGATCTTGCAGTTCGTGAGTTTCAGCCCCACATTGGGCTCTGTGCTGACAGCTCTGAGCCTGGAGCCTGCTTCGGATTCTGTGTCTCCCTCTCTCTGCTCCGCCCCCGCTCATGCTCACGTTGTCTCTCTCTTTCTTTCTCTCTCTCAGAAATAAACATTAAAAAAAAATAAGAAATAAAAAAAGGATGATGACAGAACAGATTGTTTTGGAGCACAGTCTTTAGAGCTAGAGTGCATGGACCAGAGCCAACAGCAATCTTCTCTGTGCCTCAGTTTCCCTATCAGTAAAACGGTGGTGTAGTGGCACCGCCTTCAAAGATTATCGGAGAGTAAAGCAATTACTTCATGTGGCATATAAGAGAGTGCTCTGCATTTCACAAGGTGTGAGTCAACATAAGCTCCTGTCATTGATTTAGCATTGTAAACGCTGAACGTGCGAGATGCCAGTGTTCTAAAGGGTCCACCTCAGGTCAGGTCGGGTGGCAACACAGACACACAAACAAACCTGCCATTCTGCCGAAGCCTGCTCTTTTATTAAATGTCTGGGAAATGAAGATACTGCTACAGAATAGGTTTAATATTCTGTGTATAATATGTATAACTGATTAGAGAGGCAGGAGACACAGAGGAGCAAAAAACCACAGTGAACAATAATTGAGATCAACCCTTTGTCTGTTACGAATTATGCCAAAGTGAAGCTGTGATTCAACGCCCACAGATCGGACCGCATTGTGATCTGGTAAGAGAATTCACATAGAACGGAATAGTAGCCTGAGAATATTTTATAAAGTTACCACGATACCATCCTGGCCAGCCAGTCCTTCACCTACCTGATGAAACAGTAAAATGGCAGGATTTACCATATCCCACCTCGCTGAAAGCTTGCAAAAAATCTAGTGACTGCGCGTGCACACACACATACACACAAGTGCCATTCGGTGCAGAAAGAAAATGTAAGCATGGAAATCGAGGAACAGCAAAGTGAGGCTGGTTTGAATCCTGCCTCGGCCACCTACTTGCTGTCCACCCTTAGGTCAGTTATTCTTTGTTCCCCAGTGTTGGCATCTATAAAATGGGGATGATGTTAACACATGCTTCAGAGAGTTATTGCAAGGACTCAGGGAGATAGTGCATAATAAACTCGGATTTCTAGCACTGAGCTTGCCCCAAACATCTGTCAGTACTATTTATTTATTTTTCTTTTTATTTTTTTACTGCTATAGTTTGCTAAGCACTAGCTGGACGGCTCCCTCCCTCTTCTCTCCCTGTCTCTCAGTCAGGGTCCCCCTCTCTCTTTCCCAATGTTTCGTACACAACTAATACATACATGTGTAGCTACATGGCGAATCCATGTTCATTTTAGAGAATACATACAAAGTGAAAAAAATTAAAGGCCATTCATGATTCCACCACCAAGAATAGCCACTATCTTGCTGGGGATCATTCTGGTCTTTGTCTGTGTAAATCCACTACATCTTTGTAGGTGTAAATGTCTGTGTGTATGTAACTATCTCATCATATATACAGGATCTTACTACACATTCTGTCCAGTAGAACTCTTCCTGCTCAGCAGTACATCATGTCAGGAAATATAAAATGCGCATTATCATTTGAAATTACTCGATGGTATTCTGTTCTAAGTAAATTCCATAATTTATTTTGTTTTCCTACTTTATTTAGACATCCCCCCTCTTGCTGGAAATTTGAGGTGTAATCAGATTTTCTCGCTTATAATCTCTGCTTGTATAAATATCCTGTTATCGACCAACTTGGATGCTTTGAGGGCATCCAACTTGGTGGCAGAGGGCAGAGGGCAGGGTTTTTCTCAGCAACAGATACTACCAGTGGTCCTGTTCATGGGACTTAACATTTGTGTAAAACATAAATGACACCTGGGATTCTGAAGAAGTCACCGATTTTGATATAACGCTACCTAGGGTGTAACTTCATACCTGGGCACTTGGCTGGCTCAGTTGGTACAGCATTCAGCTCTTGATCTCAGGGTCATGAGTTCGAGCCTCAAGCTGGGCACAGAGCTTACTTTAAAAAAGAAAAGAAGAAAGAAAAACAACTTCATACTTAAATATGACCCAGCAGCAAACAACATAAAGTTGAGCAAACTTATATGACTCATGGTCTGGATTCTGCACATTAACTATAAATATATATTTATATACATACATTTATAAACACACATATATATGTATATATTATATGTATACATACAATACATACACATATATATTATATACATATATATATACATTTATAAACACACATATATATTTACAGCTAATGATGTGCAGAGTCCAGATTTTGGGTGATAATGTATATATAAAAAGGCCTGAAAAATTTTCAAGAATATAGAAAATCACCAGCGCCTGGGTGGTTTTGTCAATTAAGCAGCTGACTCTTGATTTTGGCTCAGGTCATGATCTCACAGTCGTGGAATCGAGCCCCATGCTGGACTCCATGGTGAGCATGGAGCCTGCTTGGGATTCTTTCTCCTTCTCCCTCTACCCCTCCCCTGCCAACACTCGTTCTTATCTCTCTCTCTCTCTCTCTCTCTCTCTCTCTCCAAATAAATAAACATCTAAAAAAAAGAATATAGAAAATCAGAGCACAACTAGAAACTGAGAAACCAGGAACCAGCATTAGTAATAATCATCTTGCCTTTGTAATTTATCTTACACCAGACAGAGATAACTAGTGACTTGTAATTACCTCCTTCCACACCTGAGTCATTTCACTGGGTCATGTTAAGGGCCACATAGATAAGTAAAATTCTAAATTAATCTTCATAAAATGCATTCCGAATTCCCAAGCAGCAGAAATTGAGGAAAGTCTTTGCCAGTGAGGTCGGCTTGTCTGTGAACATCTGTTGCATATTTACTGAGAATTTCCTATGTTCCAACAAGGGAGGCCAGGCTTCCAGATCTGCTTCCAGGGAAAATCTGCAAGGGGAATCAGGTTGCTGCGATTCGAGCAAAATTGTTTAAGGATCTGGATTTCTGCATGTCTTGCAATTTTAATATTTTTCGAGTATTTTACTGATAGGACACCTGAGCAAGAGGGGAGCGATGTGAGTCCTCTCCTCAGTTTGACCTCCGAATCACCTGGAGCGATCATTTAACCTCACTGAGCCTCCATAAAATTAGGATCATCGTACCTGATTTCTCCTTTCCACCTCACAGCGATCGATATTCCCAGTGTTTAGGCAAGAAAATGTTAATTAATAAGAGCTCTTTGAATTTTTCTGAAGCTGCTGAGATGTGTAAGGTAACATGACAACAGGCAGCAGGGTCAGCATCATTCGCACTTGATCACTTAGGGATTTATGTGAAATTTTTTATAATGCAGTATTTACATTCACAGACAAGTTCCCTCCGCATTACTGAGCTGAGGTTGACTTCTTTCAGCATCTCAGCACGATGGTAAGGTGGGTTGTCCCTGGAAACTGGTATGTTGGGCACTGTGGGTCGTTTAATATTGGCCCCAGGCAAACACTCAAGGAAAGGGTACCTTTCGGAAATGCTCTTCCTTGCATTTTACCATCTCTCCCCGCCACCCATCTCCTCTGGTCACTCCCTGAAGCTTTTGCTGGCCCTTCCATTGCTCTGTCCTCACCTTGCTTCCTCTGTCTCTTCCTCCTGCCCTTGACCATGGCCTTCCTTTTACTCTCCACTGTGCACCATCTACTCTCATATCCCCCGTCATGATGCTTTCACTCCCACCAATGTTTCTGTGGGAACTGCAGCCCTGGCCATTTGGAATGTGTGCTCAGCAGCCCACAGTGCTTCCGTTTGGGGGCCAGCCCACGGCACAGCTAAGCCCCCGTTCATTTAGGAAACAAGATGGAAAACAGACTCGGCCTGCGTCTCTTGCCACTCCCACCCCTAACTGTGCTCAACCCCCCCTCCTCTGGACCCTTTGGGCACAGCCACTACTACATGGGGTAGTGAGGCAGGGGTATTTGGAGACATGTTTCAATGCCAATCTGAAGAAAAGCCACCTGACCTCATTACTGTCGTGCACCGACACCCATATGTAAGCATGACTTTTCCCAGAATGGATTATGGAGAACATTTCAGCAGGCATTCAGCAATTCCCCAACTGGGACAGCAACTCTGTTCCCCTCCTGTAGGAATTCTCCTCTCTGGTCTTTCAACAACCACAAAGTTTTGCCCACCCTTTTTTGGGGTTGACTCAGTCAAGAGGGCAACCCAATTAAAACGTCAGGAAGCACCCTAAGGAGGAGGTCCAGGGTCCTAACAAGGAGGGGCATCCCTCAGTTCATGGAGTCACATGAGTCACATGAGTCTCACTCTGTGGGGGATCCCCAAAACCACCATCAGCCTCCATGATTGAGTAGCAGGACTCACAGGAATCAGAAAAGCTCTTTTACTCATGGTTACAATTTATTACAGCAAAAGGACACCAACTAAAATCAGCAGAAGGAAAGGGTGAATGGACGGGGTGAAGTTCAGAAGAAACCAGGTGCGACTTCCCAGGTGTCCCCTCCCAGGAATGTCACACAAATCTGTTTAATTTTTCCAGCAACAATTTGTGACAACACATACCAAGCGTTATCAACCCAAGCCTTGGTGTCCAGGGTGTTTATTGGGGTCGGTCACATAGGCATTCAGCGCCTGCATGACTGACCTCAGCTGCTCATATTCCAGCCCCCACAGCGAACATAGGTGTTCAGCATAAATCACGCTGTTGGCATAAACTATTTCATTATACTCTTACCATATGGCCCAAGGCCTCAGGCAAACAAAGACACTCGTAAAAGGCAAAATATTGCCAGGACTCAGAGCTCATTTCTGAAGAGCCAATCTTGAAAACGGGTCTTTCAGGGGAACATGCACAATTTGAGCCACCCCGGCCTGCTGAGTTAACCCTTTCCTGTAGACATCTCCCAGAGCCAAGATCCTGGAAGGCTTTGGCCACATGACAGCACTTTTTCTATCTCAGCTATTACCTTCCAGAAATAACATCCTCTCTACCTTCCCATGGGGTCGCTATTTAAAATGATAACCATCGTTTCAGAAACAGCAGGCCATCGACAGCAAGGACACTGTTCAAATTATTGTTTTTATCATCATCACTATTGTCACGTTAAATTATCACCATAGTCACTATAATCCGGTGAGGCGGGGCCTGGGAATGAGCCCTTAATGCTGCCTTGTGATCTCAGCATGGGTCAGAAGTGCCCATTCCCAGTTTCCTGAAGAAGAAGACAGCTTGCGGGTAGTGTATCTCCATGCCATCCTGGCATTTAACCGTGACCTTGCTTTTCTCTTCTCTCTCCTCCCTTTTCCCCGGCAGTGGCTCAGAAACCCAGGCCCCCAGCATGAGAAGCGGACTCTGTTTGGAGACATGGTGTGCTTCTTGTTCATAACTCCACTGGCCACCATCTCGGGCTGGCTCTGCCTGCGGGGCGCTGTGGACCACCTGCACTTTAGCAGTCGGCTGGAGGCCGTCGGACTGATTGCACTCACTGTCGCACTCTTCACTATTTACCTCTTTTGGACACTAGTAAGTATGGCCCACCGTCCGGGGACGGGGGGGGGGGGGGGGGGGGGGGCGGTCAGAGCAGCTGGAGCTGGCTGCCCCAAGGCTGGCGCAGACTTCCCTCTTGTCCGTCACATGTCCCATCTGCCCCGTGGGAGACAGACCTGCAGGTGCTGGTGAGAGAGTCTGATGCGATTTATTACCACGTGTGTGCGTGTGTGTATGTGTGTGTACGCGTAGGTGTGCTGCTGGGAAGAGCAGATCAAGTAAAGAAAAAGCCCCAGCTTCTGAGAGCCCATCAGTCAAACACACACACCCCAGACATTTCTCCCCTCCAGCGTTCTAGGACTCCATCCGTTATGAGGCATGGCGTTTCCTTTCTCTGGTTTATGTTCCTCACTTTTGCTGGGATTGTAGTGTATTATGAATGATGCATTCGGCCACCGTTGCTGTCACTGCCTGCGCACATCATGAATCCTCCTGCTGGTTATTTTCTTCTTACTTCCTGACGCAGCCTCAAGTCTTTGTTGGACGTGGGGCTGCACTTTGCCTGATGATTATTCTCTGTGTCGGGATATTGACTCTGCTGCCCATAAAAACACTCATTTATCTAGCTGAGAAGCCGCCACCAAAGAAAACCAGTTCCCAATAAGTGTGCCTGCTGTACATGAGGAAGAATTCTTAAACATCTCTGTTCTTTCCGTTCACTGAACTCATGAAGTGAGTTGATGGCTTGGGCACCAGTTGGCACGCCATTGATCTCACGCTTTATGTTTCCCTCTGGGACCCGCAGAGAAGAGCATCACTAGCCTCTACAACAGTCTCAGAAACCAGGCCCCCTGCTTCCTGGCATTACTCTCCTGTGCCCGCTCATTTCTAATCTGAACACGTTCCATTGTTATTTAATATGTATTTCCTGTCCAGAGTGTACCACTCTCATATCCCGTAGCACAGTGTGTCAGCATGTGGAAGCTTCTAGTGCTTGCTCACACTTGCTCCTTTGCTCTGCCTTCCAAACCCGGCCCCACCAGCTCCCACTCCCACTACGAAAGAGGAAAAGAAGGGTGGAGGAGGAAGAAAGGAAAGGAAAGGAAAGGAAAGGAAAGGAAAAGTTTTCCTAGGGGAATGCGGATGTGACCCATCTTAGATGAAAGAGGGGATTGGGTGGGAAAGGTAACTAGCAAGGGCTCTTTCAGGAGAATGAGAACATATTCTATTCCAGAAATGTTTCCAAGAGGCAGTGCTGCATGGTAAGAGCACATATGCGTTTAGAATCCAAAGGCCCTGTGGTTGGACCCAAGATTTACATCCTAATAGCTGTGTAACTCTGAACAGAGTACTTAACCTCTCTGACCAGCCTTATGCAAAAAGGTGGAGGAGCAGGCGACAGCCCCTGGGTCCCGCTGCTGTGACAATTAGGCGCGGAAACTTCCGGAACATTTATCAGAGCACCCAGAACAGGCACGGGGCTTTCTTCCTCTGCATGCCCAGCCATCTACAAGATGCAAAGCGTTTGGAGGGAAAGAAAGGCTTTCTCCCCTTTGGTGCGGAAACCACGACGCCCCACGACAGTAGTTCCTGAATCTAGACTAACTCCCTCCCTGATAAATGCTGCACCCAGCAGCCCTGGCAGGAGCCGTAAGTCAGGAGCTGACAGCACGTGGAAAGTGCCCTCCGGCAGAAACCCATTGTAAACAAGCTGTCAGGCTTCGGGAGAATATGCTGTGAAAATGTCTTAGGTAAACAAACACGGTGTCAGTCCCAGCCCGGCTGCTCAGAGGAGCCTTCCTGAAAGGGCCTCGCGGGCGCAGCGAAGGGGGACACATAGCCTCCCCACCATCTCAGACTCAGCCGGCCTGCCTCTGCAGTCTGTGCGCAGATCTGGCGCAACTCAGGGGAGCTGGGCCTTCTGGAAGCTGCTGTGCGGAAACCTGTACCAGGGACCCCGGAGTCCAGGGCGCGAGCCATCTCCGCCAAGATCCCGGGGAGAGGTGCCCCAGAAACATCACTGCCCACATCACAAACCACTTGAGCTCCATACATAGTCAAAAGCCGGATGAGAGCTGAGTCCACGCTCAACGTTAGGAAGACATCCAGGGTGGCACTTATAATTAGCTCCCGTTGAGAGGTGGGGAGCGGGGGGGGGGGGGGTGCTGTGACCCGGGGGAAGCCCCTCAGCTCACCGCGTCCCTGATGGAACCAGCACTCAGCACAGAAACCAGTTAAGGCACAGAATGGAATGAATGAGTGATCTGTCTCCTCTGGCTTGCTCTCAGCCCGATGGGGTAGTCATTTGAATTCTCCTTATAACACGGGGAAACCTTCCGTAGGACATTGTCCAACAAGGGTCACTGCCGGCTGGCTGAGCCGCAGCCCAAATAGCCCACGGTAGCCTGAGGGGGTTGAATGTGACCCGTGCCCACTCCTGCTCCGCATCCCATTTGCTCACACAGCCCACCTCTGCGGTACAGCCAGAGTTCAGGGAGCGGCAGTCCGTTTCTGGGAAGGTGACTTACAAGGCCCTGGCCCCATCAGCAAGCCTCAATCATGCCAAAACCTCTGGAGAGAAAGGGCAGAATAAAAAATCCGTAACGAGATTTCCCAAACCCTGCCGTGACGTTACAGTAGACCTTAGGTAACAGCCTGTCCCCTCCCTGACAGGGAGAGGTGGATGCTGATGTATTCTAGCCCTCCTTGCCCAGTCTGTGACCACAGCTCTTCGCAGGATCTGGTCCACAACAGGTTAATAAATACCCTTTGGACAAAGAAATGAATACACCTTAAGAAACCCACCCCAAAAAGAACAGTATTTTTAGAATAGTGGCCCTGTGCTCTTGCTTCCTCCTTTCCCCTTAAAACCTCAGACATTTGGGCCGCCTGGGTGGCTCAGTTGGTTAAGCATCCGACTTACGATGTAGGCTCAGGTTATGATCTCGCAGTTCATGGGATGGAGCCCCCAGTCAGGCTCCATGCTGACAGGGCAGAGCCTGCTTGGGATTTTCTCTCTCTCAAAATTAAAAATTAAAAACTCACACATTTAAGAAATATCTAAACGAAGTTCCTAATGTTACAGTTGCCACAGCTTCTTTTTGGTTTGTGTTGTTTATTTTTCCGTCACTGCCTGTTTTTTTTCTCTAAATCAAACCTCCCTTCTTCCTATTCTGCCCCACTGCAGGGAGGGGGCGTCTTGGAGCTCTTGGTCCAGGCTCAGCATGAACCCAGGGCAAGCGCAAACCCAAGGCCCCGTCTGCATCATGCCCCAATCTATTTTACTGTCCTCCGATAAGAAGCATTATATGATGCTTTCTTCTTATTGATTGAATTTGCCTGCAGACTGTGATGGTTAACGGCAATGAAGATAGATTAATGCATAATAAGATCTCATTTGTTTGTCTCAACAAGCGGGCTGATTTTTGTACCTCCTGGCCAAGGCACCAGGAGAACTGCTAAGCTGTTGACTCCTGGGTCGCCTGAAGCAGTGCTTCTCAGGCTGGAACGTATCTGTGAATCTCCTAGGGATCTTGTTAAAATGCATGCTCTGATTCCTTAGGTCTGGGTGGAACCCAAAATTCTGATGTTTTAACAAGCTCCCAGGTGATGCAACCTGCTGCTGACCTCCCGCCACACTGAGAGCAAGGGAAACAGCCCTGTTTTTCTCTTTTTCCCCCAGTTCCCCTGTGTCTAAGAAGGAGCGTCACAAAACTGTCTTCCTTTCCATATTTAACACATCAAAAATAACAGGCCGAGAACACTAGCGCACGTGAGGCACTGTGCTAAGTGCTTTCTGTGCACTCTGAGATACCACCATTCACATTTTGCAGCTGAGGAAACTCAAACTTGGGGATGGTAAGCAACACTCCCAAATGTGGAGCCGCTAGGCAGAGGATGGGATTCAAGCCTGGGGTGCCTGGCCCGAGAGCCCAGGGTCTGCTCCCAGCATCAGAAAAGGAGCTATCTGCAGACGCCCACAGCTATTTCTCTGCTTACTGAGGTCCAGCATGCACGGCTCTTTAACATACAGAAGGGTCTCTTTTGTTTTTTAAGTTTATTTATTTTTGAGAGAGACAGGGACAGCATAAGCAGGGGAGGAACAGAGAGAGAGAGAGAGAGAGAGAGAGAGAGAGAGAGAGAATCCCAAGCAGGCTCCCTGCCATCAGCACAGAGCCCGACATGGGGCTTGAACTCACGAACCCATGGGTCGAAACCAAGATTCGGATGTTTAACCGACTGAGCCACCCAGGCACCTCGGGTCTCTTTTTTGTTTATTTATTTTGAGAGAGAGAGAGAGAGAGCGAGGGTGAGTGTGCATGCGAGAATGAGCGGGGGAGGGGCAGAGAGGGAGAGAGATCCCACTGCCCCCCTACCTGCTCCCACCCCGACGTCAGACTCACAAACCATGAGATCATGACCCGAGCCAAAATCACTAGTAGGACACACAGCAGACTGAGCCACCCAGGCACCCCCAGAAGAAGGGTCTCTTGATTGGAAACCCAGCTTTACTATAGTATTTCCAGATTCCCGACTTCCAGGACTGCCAAAGTTCTTTGTTAAGTACTTGTCTGCATTCTCCTCTTTCCCTGCTCTTACCCCGAGCAGCGGGCTTTCCAGCCTACCTCTCTCACATTCATGAGTAGCACCAAGCAGCAGCAGGACAGAATAGATACATGAGAATCAAGCTTAAGGAAAAAAAAAAAAAAACCCTGATCCACTTTGGCATGTTCAGGGCCTTTTGGAGAAAAGCACATCTGTGTGAGTTGAGCAGCTTATATTTTCATATCCAAATCTCACTGGCACTCAGCCTGTGGCATCTGCTTTCTAGCCTCAGAAATTTGAGCTAGCAGCCGTGAATTTCATGATCCTGCCAGACGACTGGTAAGCCCTTTCTGATCAAGGGCCTGTGCTCTGCTCTGCTTGAGAAACACTGAGGTCCAACCATAGGTCAGCCCTCTGATTACCATGGATCCTGTGCCGGGATCATCCCAAACCGCCCACCTCAGATTATTAAACAGCCCATACCGGGTCATTTGTCAGCCTAAGCTCACGGGCATCTTCCTTCCCAGCACCTACCTCGTCATCTGGATGCTCCCAAACTGGAACCTACCCCCAGTGTTAAAGACAGTTTATGCATCTTCAAAAGTACAGACTCTGAACTGCCTGGGCAGTCCATCAATGCTGTAAGCTAGCCTTCTCCAAAACAAACCACAGATGTGTCTCATTCCAGTGTATTTACATGGGAAGCAAGTACTTTTCGGCGGAGTTATGCCACAATTGGCCATCAGTTGACTGCTTATAATGTTGTGTATTCTATAAGGGAGGCTTGAATCTGAAGCAGTGTTGCAATCAGAAAGCATAGGATATTTATTCACTCAGCAAACTCTACTGAGCAACTTCCTAAGTGCCAGGCGCGTGCTAGGTGCTAGGCTTACACAGGCGAACACAACTCAAACCATGCTCTCAAGATGCTTCTGGAGCAGGGAGACAGAGAAACAAATACACTAAGGTACAGAGCACTCGATGCAATGTTGAGGTAGGCACAAGGCATTGCAGATGCCCACGGAAGTTGAACCTACCCCAGGCTCTGGCTCAAGAAGAATTTATCAAGGGACCTGGTGCCCATGCCAAAGCATCCCCACTGGAAGCCATAGAACACCGTAGCTACAGGCAGTTGGAGTTCACCCATCAGGGCCAGCTAGTACAGTTGTACAGGTTGTGCATGGCACAATTCGAAGGGTACATTTGCTAGTCTGAATATTGAACTGTGCAGAGTCCAACCTGCAGGAGGATACATGAGCATCCCTCTCATTTAACCTGAAGACCAGAAAGACACATTGCCATATCCCACACCTCGGGGAGGGCTAGCACTATACCCACTCTGCCCAACTGCTTGTGGCCAACTTGCTTCACAACTGACGCTTTGGGGCCCAAACACTACTACCCCAAACCTAAATCCAGACTCCAAAGGAACCTCATTTCCTCTTCATATCCTAATTTTATCCAGTATTATGGGGAATGGAGGAAGCCACCCTGGGAGCCCTGCGTGTGCCCACACATGGGTTTTCTCTGGTTGGTCCCAACCTCCCAACCCTCAGCTGCTTGCAAGAGCCGTTTTGCCCATGTGGCCCGCCCCGCTGTACCACCGCCAGCTGTTCAGAGCTGTTGTAAATGACGTTCTCTGTTCCTTGGCTTGATTCTCGGCTTCTGCTTACCTGAAACCTTCCCTTATTTTTTCCTCTCCTGACCCCAGGTGTCATTTCGATACCACTGTCGATTGTACAACGAATGGCGTCGGACCAATCAGAGAGTGATTCTCCTCATTCCAAAGTCTGTCAGCGTACCTTCTAACCAGCAGTCCCTGCTGGGCCCCCATTCTGTCAAGAGGAACTCTAAGGAGACCATTGTTTGAGGCTTGTGTGGTTGGTCGGTTGGCTCGTTGTTTGGGGTTTTGGAAGTCTCCGCACGGGGGCCATGCACTGAGCCACTCCCGAACCCCTCCTTAAGCCATGGGTCTCAGAACACCCTGAGCCTTGTGAGCACATCGCCCCAGCAACGGACTCGGCCGGAAGAGAGCAGATGCTGTTTGACTTCAAATCATGGATGCTGCAATCACGTGATACTTGCTCAGCTGCCAAACATGCTTATTTAGCAGATACTATGTGGGATTTTCTGAACACCTCTTTAACATATGAGGAAGGTTGTCCTGCTAAAGATGCAATTCAATGCTTCCTTTTTTATTACTATTTCAAAATATATATATATATAAGTATATATATTAAAGTCAGATGATAATTACAGTCGAAAAAGCCAACGTTACAACTGGTTTCTTGGTTTGGATGAGTTTGGTTTGGGTTAGTTTATGCGTTTCCCAGTTTCTACTGGAGATTCTTTGGGGGTAATTTGATAACTTGAGTGGTCTTTTTCATTGCCTTCTCTCTCACTCAAGGGGACAGCGTAATGGCTACAGAACAAGGCCTATTTGGAGGATGTTTTGTACTAAACTTCATTTATTCCGTTTTTAAAGGGGAAAAAAGGTGTGGCAACTCTCCCTACAGTGAACTGTTTATTTAAATTTCATTAAGGAGGGAAAGACAATTACAGTGAGAAGCAGGCTCCTTTCGAATTGTTTGATACTGCCAGCTGATAAAAGCTATTTTCTAATAATAAATATCCAGTGTGTGAAAGACAAACCCCGCTGATTGCAACATTCTTTTTTTTAATTATAAAACCTGTGAAGTTTCCCCAAAGTAGGTTTTAAAAAGAAAAGAAAAAAAAAAAAAGACAAGCAAAAAGGTTGGTGTTCTTACTCCCATCTCGTTTAGTGCATGTCTTAATTCTGCCTTCACAAGGAACTGGTGGATCATTAGACATTTCTAGGAACCCTGGACCTGTTTTGCATATCAATTAGCATTCCCATTGCTCTATTGAATTTCTAGCTTGACAGGTAGATGTGGCAAAAAACCTGTCCTAGCAGCCTATGGCCCCTTTGTCTGATTTTTTTTAAAAACGCATCCCACACAGTGCCTTCCCCCAACCATGAGCCAATTCAGTCACAGGCTGAAACAGACCTTTGCTAAGGACTTCCTGTCCCTGTTTTATCCACCACTGTGTAAAGGCTCTAAACTGCACCCTGCATTTGTAGCCACTGAAACCACGGGGCACATATGTCGTCTGAGGAAAGCCCTTGCTGGCGCTGGCTCCCCCATCCGCCTGCCTGCCGCCTACCCACATGCCCAGGAGGAGAAGGCGGAGCCCAGCGTTGGGGAATGCTTAAAATATGGATTTCTAGAACATGACCCACATTCTGAATATCGCTCCAACTTCTGCCTTATGCTCCCCAAGTGGGAGAGCGGAAAAGTGCAAAGGAACAGGCGGCCAGGAGGGGAACGATTTTTGTGTGCAGATCGATCAAGCGGATGCAGGTGTCACCTTTGTCTGCCGAGCACCCCCCCTCCCGTTCACAGACTGCTCCCCGAGCCGCCTGGGGAGGGAAACAGCTGTACCGCTCTCCGCTGCAAAACTCAGATGTGTTTTATGGCTGATGACAATAGATTTCCTCCCCACCACGCTCCCCTTCGACACTCCGTTCCAGTAATCTACGCCTCAGCCCTTCTGTTTGTTCGGCCCTGCTCACCCCTCCAGGCTGTCATTAGCTGCACCGCCATCAACCGTTTCTTAATTGACCTTTTTAAAATGCTGGACACCACTGGCTGCATGCAGCTGTCACACATTAAATTTCCAGAGCCAAGAGTCCAACTTGGTAGCTTGTGAACTACAGCCCTGTAATAGATTGGATAAATAACATCCACCCAGCCCTGGTCCCTGAGCTGTCAGGTTAACCAGCGACACCTCTCAGTTGAATGGCACAAGCAGTCATGAGAGGACCAGCCCCTTTCTCCTCCCGGCTCCTTCCGTGAATTAAGGAAGTGAGAGACTCCTGGGATCATTTCCTGTTGAGGTTGGCTGCAGGGAGTCCCTGCCATCTTGGTTCATGAGATGAGATACATTGACTCAAAATATCAAAGGCAGACAGGTGCCCAGCAGTTCGCTGAGGCCCCTGCACTGGGAAGGTTGGCACATTGGTACTGGGTCTGTGCTACACATCTTTCCCCCATACTTGCATCCCCACCCGGGTAAATAAAGCCGAGTCCAAATGCAAGGAGTAGATTGCTTGCAGGGTGGTGGGCAGGACACTCCTGGGAGCCCAGAGTAGCATCAGTGGCTCGCTTCCTGGGCCAGCAGCTTGGGTCCTCCTCAGGAGAGAGACCCTGAGCTCTAGCAGCCCAGCACCCATCTGAGATCCTCAAAGTTCTTGATCCACTCTTGGCCCTTTATGACATCATTCAAGGTTAGAGAGCCTAAGGAACTGCAGCACGTGCACAAGGCACCAGCCAAGAGGCTGGGGACAGGTGTGGACCTGTCTGTCACCAAGGCTCTGTGTCTGTCACCAAGCCAAGTTACACCTGCCTGGAAGAAGGGGTGCAGAGGTGCTGCACTGGTCACTGCCAGCCTTGACCTCTTGCTTTGATTCTTTCTTTTTGAAAAGTCAAGAATGAAGCAGGGGGAAGAATGAGGAGGGGCAAGTAAAGGATCCTGGGGATTCACAGCTTCCCTTCCTTCAACTTCTTCAACAGCCCTCTCTTCTCCCTCTTTGCTGTACCCTGTCCTAACCATATGTCTTAAGGATATAGGGTAGAGACAAATGTGTGTCACAGTGAAGCCAGAGGGGAAAGGGGCAGCTGAGACAAATCCAGTGCATTCTTGCCTGCCCCAGGTGTGTGTGTGTGTGTGTGTGTGTGTGTGTACATGCTTCTGCATGTTCACATCTGGGGAATACAGAGCACACGGAAGGTTCACACAAATTCTACAGCTCAGACTACTGAGCAGAAGCTCAGACGAGCTAGAAAATCCAATGGAGGGAAAAAATAAATGACATGACTTAGAAGTTACTTGTATTTGTCTTCCGTGGCCTGGTCTCCCTTTCCAGTGCCACAGTGCCATGGACTATCACTTACAGCTGGACTGAAGCGACAGTTACTTCATCTTTAGTGAAAGTGACTCATCTGAGGGCGTAGAGGAGCCACGGAGAAAAGGAAAGAGAAAAAGCAGCCTGCTGACCTGCACTTGGGCCACTGGCCAGCTGGAGGCTCCACTTTCATCCCAGGCAAACACTTCGTCTTCAGTCTCTCTCACCAGGGAGAATCCCAAGGCAGAAAGACTCTGAGGACAAAAGATACCTGGGAAAGGAAATTGACACATTCTTCCTTTCCTCCTTAATTTATAATGTTCCCAGAAGCTACCCGAAGTCAGCCACACAGCTCTAAGACCTAAAGCTGGATGAGAGATGCAGGTGGTGATTCCGAAGCCATGAATGGGACAGGAGGTGGACTTGTGGGTAAGTACAGAGTTCAGGATTATTTCTGGACCAGATGTCGGGACATGGATGCACCTGGCTGGACGCCATCCCTCCTGGCCAAGCACGTAGAGGGTCTATGGTCTGGCAGGCTGCCGCGAGAGACCTGGGACTGTGGAGGCTGGAGTCACAAGAAATGTGTACTCCAAGGCCATGCTTGGGCAAATGCATGCTCTCTGCAAAATGGGTCAGTTCTGCAAAAATGCACGGGCCGGTATATTCTACCGGCATCTAGTGCCTGGGATTTGGAGTTCTCAGTGTCGAGGGATTGGCTCTTTTCCCTTGTTGATTAGTTGTTGTGGGGTGATTCCAACTCTCTGCTTCCCAGGTCAATAGAGTGGGAGAGAACCAGCCATGAGTCAGGCAACCTAGCATTGAGCCTGGCTCTACTGTGTCCCTGCTACTGACTGAACAAGTGACCCCACCTACCTGCGCCTCAGTTTTTTGCCTCTGTAAAATGGGGGCAATACCTACCTCAGACAATCCTTGTGAGGTTGGTAGGGCTTAGCTCCCAATAGTTGATGAATGAATGGCAATACCCCTTCTGCCCCCTTCAGTCCACTCACTGTGGCTGATGTGTGGGTTATTCTGCCCTAGCTTGGGTTTTGCCAAACGACTTTAATAAATGATTTGAAGGACCATAAACAAATAGTTTAAAAATCCTTTTCAAAAAGAAGAGGGATTGCTTTTAAATGATCAAGAGATATTTACTGAGCACACTGTGCCTGGAATAAAAACTAAGAGACCCTTCTGGAGGCTGAAATTACTTACTGACTTGATTGAGATCTTTGAATCATGTGTAGATTTCAGTTACCCTTGCATTTCCTGACACTGGAGACTATGGCTAATTGAGAATTCATCACAGATGAAAAAAAAAAATTTTTTTTTTGCTAGTTCTGGATCTAGTGCTACAGAGGAAAACAAATATAGTCTATCAGTTGTCTGTGTTCCCAGAAATGAGGAACTCATGAGTCACTGAGCTCATACATCTAGTGCCTTCGCAGAGACTCTGAATTCTGTGCACAAAGACAACACCAGATCAGCTTCGGAGCCCTGCTTCTTTTGAGAAACTCCTTTTCAGACACACTTTTCACCTACACCATCCACAGTTACCGTATTAAGGAAATGAATACATGAACCCTATCCAACGTTTTATTTTATCATATTTGTGAAGGCCAGATGCAAAGACCTGAGTTAATCATACATTTAGTCCCTGACAAGTTCTGTCACCATCAGCCTAGACGGGTCCTTCTTCTGTTTTATTCTACAAGTATGTACCTAGAGCCAAACTCTTTGTGCCTAACAAACCACACCAAAATTCAGCGCTCTAAGACCACTATTTCATTGCATTTCACCATTCCATGGGTTGGCTAGGGCTCAGCCAGGCGGTCTGTGGGCGGCGCCCCTTCTGGTTGCACTTGGATGTCTCAGTCAGATGGTCCAGGTGCTCCTTCCATGTGTGGCCTTGCCTCTTCACCTGGCATCTCACCTTCAAAGGCCCCTCTCTTTCCATGGCAGCTCAGGGCTCTAAGAGGGAAGAAGCTTCTGTCCTGCATAAGGCCTGGGCTTGGAAGTCCCGGAGCTGTCCCCTCCCTTGAATTCTACCGGTCAAAGCAGTGACAAGCCCTGCCTGCTGACAGGAGGGACAGAATCATTTGGGGCTGTCTTTGCATCTTTGCACATCTGCTACCAGACCCTTAGAACAGAGGCAGAAGCTTAACCTGGGAATTTAGTTACTTGCCCAAGGTAACAGAGCTAGTAAGAGGCAGAGCTGGGATTCAGACCCAGACTCTGGAGTCCATGCTGCCAACCACTATGCCTTGATGCCTCTCAGCTTCTATTTTATGGTGGTTTCCCTTTCATTCCTGGTCTCCACTCTCATCTCTTCCCTTCCTTAGGCATCCAGTCAACAGAATATGCATAGAACTTTGTAAAACATACTGTGTTTTACTAGATGTCTTAATTTACAAAAAAGGTGATTATGCTATAAATCTCATTCTTTACCCAACCCACTCCCCACTTAATACTATGTTCTTAAGATCTGTGTTGCTTCATGTGTGCCTAGGTCACTGTTTCTAATGGTGGCTTGGGATTCCATTTCATGTTTCTATTCCCTTCGGGCTACCACCAACTCCCTGACCCAGCCAACAGGGCCCTGAAACAGACACCCGGGTAGTCATCTCCTTCCAGTCCTGTTGGAAGATTCCTCTGGACTGGTATGCATGCATGGGAATGCCAGGTTCTAGGACACTGACATGGTTAATTTCACTATGTTTGAATTGTTCTCCAGAAGGAATACACCACTTAAGACACTACCCTGTAGCAGCTGAGTTTTGCAATTTCTCTGGTAGCTAGTCTTTACTTTGGGGCCAATCTGACCATACAAACCTGTGTCTCATTGCTTGTATATGTGCAAATGCACACTTTTACTTTTTCCTACCGGGTTGGTGATCTTCCCCTTTATATTTTCCCTAGTCAGTTCAATGTGCTTCCATTTGTCATTTGTTCAACTCTCTCTTAACTTCGCCTGTGTTATATATACTTTGTTAAACAGAAATCCTTAACTTGGACATAGCCAGATCTGGTTGTCATCAGGCACTCTGTACTAGGAATGGTCTTACTGAAATTTAAATGTCTTTTTTTTTAAATTTTATATATAGAGAAATCATGAGCTGGGGACAGGGGCAGAGGAAGAGAGAGAGAATCTCAAGCAGGCTCCACACTCAGCACAGAGCCTGATGGAGGGCTCAATTCCATGACCCTGGGATCATGACCTGAGCCTAAATCAAGAGTCAGAAGCTCAACCGACCGAGTCACCCAGGTGCCTCAACAAGTCCTTTTTCATTATAAAATCACAAAGACAGTTTCCCAGATTTTCTGCCTTTATGGTTTCATGTATCACCCTTAGGCTTCTGATCTATCTGGAGTTTACCTCTGTGCAGGATATGAGACAGGGATCCAGCTTTATCTCCCTAAGTTCCCCTCGCCTTCCACAAAACAATCTCCCCTTTTGTCATTCACTTGTGGTGTCACCTGTGTCATATACCCAGTTCCATGTAGACATGGGTCTGTTTCTGCAGTCTCAATCTGTGACTTTTGTCTACTGCTGTGGCCCTGCATTACCTCGCTGTTTTTCTCCCTATGGCTTCATCCTGAGCCTCGGCATCTAGTGGAATGAGCAACCCTATCCCCTGCCAATTTCGCTCTACTTTTTTTTTTTTTCAGAACTGACTCGGTTATTTATAGACAAGCTTTTAATTCTTGTGCATAAATTTTAGAACAGTTTTGTTAACTCGTTTAAAAGGTCCTGATGGAATTTTGATTGGAATTGTAGTGAACTTATACATTAATTTCATGAAAATTGCCCTCTTTGCAATTTTTAGCAATCCCATATGATGAAAATAGCATAACACCACTTATTTAAGTGTTCTCGGTGTCCTGAAACAGAGTTGTAATCATTGTCAGTAAAATTCTTGTGTCCTTTGCTAGTTTCATTCTTAAACACCTTTAGTCATATTGCTACTGTAAATGGTACCTTTTCTTTTTTTTTAATTTTGTAATGTTTTTATTTATTTTTGAGAGAGAGAGACAGAGTGCGAGCAGCAGAGGGGCAGATAGAGAGGGAGACACAGCATCTGAAGCAGGTTCCAGGCTCTGAGCTGTCAGCACAGAGCCTGACGCAGGGCTTGATCTCACGAACCGTGAGACCATGACCTGAGCCAAAGTTGGACACTTAACTGACGGAGCCACCCAGGCACAGTATCTTATTTCTATTTTGTATCTTATTTTCCTATTTTCTATTCTCTTTTCTTGTTGGCTAGTATTATCCTGTACTAGCATCTTGGCTGAACCTGCTGTTAGTTCTTGAAGGTTGCTGATTCCCTTCTAAGCCT